>NC_084819.1:8524124-8824124 GCF_963583255.1 Pyrus communis | reverse complement strand
GGGGGATTATGGAAATGGATGAGGAGTGGTGTTTGGATTATAAGGGAATGGATGGGAAGCTCACGGCTAGGGAATGGAGAATGTGTTTGTAATGTGTTGTGTATGAAATGAGATGTTTTTGAATGAATGAATGCAAGGGTATTTATAGGAGTAGTGGAGGGAACATATGGCTATGTCATTTGTAGGTGAAGTAGGTGGATGTTGTAGGTGAAGTAAGTGGATGTTGTAGGTGAAGTAGGTGGATGTTGTAGCATGGCAAGGAAGGGAGACACAAGGAAACACACGACAATGTCCTAAGGTTGCTAGGAATGTTGTTTTTGTGTTCTAAAATGCGTAGGAGTTTTCAATGATGCTCAAACATGAGGTCTTTTTAGGATTTAACTTTCCTACTTCAAGTCTTCAATTTCGTCCATCCTTTTGGCTCCAAGCATATGATATCCATTCCAATCTCTAATTTGCTCCAAAAGGCTCCAAAAGGCATCCTTTTGCATACTTTGCCCTTAGAACTTGAAAACACACAAAAGAAGCATAAAGAACTAAAATAACTAAAGAAACATAACGTAAATGTACGAGAACAAGCCATTTAAGTCGCATAAATATGCTCCTATCAAATACCCCCACACTTAGCTTTTGCTAGTCCTCGAGCAAAACAGAAAAACAAAACAAAAAGAACAAAACACAACCTACACCTTCCAACAATCGTATCAGGGACTTCCAATGCACATGACAAATTAAAAATCATTATTCTCACAGATTTGAGCCATCTTTACACTTAAGTACATTCTTACTCATAGTCACCACATACTAGTTCACAATTAAGCATTTAAAACCATGTTTTGAATGTAGTAACATGCCTTAGAGAATTCCCTCAATTTCTTACTAGATGTACTCTCGTTTTTCACACAGATTTTCTGACTACACACCCTACACTAGGTATATGTGAGAAGATTGATGTAAACATGTAGACGAACACTCACATATGTTATAATAAGGAAAGCATTTTCTGGAGTTAATAAGCATGTTTAGATATGATCTCATGAATGGAATGCTACTACTTAGACGCGAGAACCAGTGACACCATAAGCCCATACCAAGTTCAAACTCCACAAATTGAAATACACAACACTCAAGATAGAAGTCAAGGGTTGTAACGGGGCTTGGGGTATGTGGATAACAAAGAAGGGATATGGAAAACAAAGGTTTTTAAAGAAATAGTGAGCAAAGCATTTGAATCAACTTAGAATTCACTTTTGAATGAAAACTCAACTTTTGAACAAAAAGGGAGAGTTTAGACAATTTACACCCAGAATTGGTGTTTTGGAACCTTTCTTCAATCACTTATTGTTTCATTTTTTTTTTCTCTTTTTTTTTTTTTTTTTTTTTTTTTTTTTTTTTTCTTTTGAATCTCAAAACATCAACACTTAAACATTCTCTCCCCCACACTTATTTTCTTTCATAATGTAACTCAAAAGGAATTCAATTAAGTCATGCTCACTATCTTTTAAGAACAAGGGTGGGGATTGTCCTAAACTAGGCTAGGTGAGGAAAATGTGGGTAAACAAAGAATAAAGGCTAAACAAGGCTCAACGGGGTTAAAACTTACAACATATACGAAGTATGGGAAGTAAGGCTATTTGGCTATGGTGGTGGTCACTACACAACTTCTTCTTGAATATGTGTTATGCAAATCAATAACATGCTTTGAATGAAATGGGCATGAGTTCTAGCATTTGGAACTATATGATGAAACGCCTTCTAAGTAGTAACCAAGCAAAGAATAATGAGATCAGGCAACGACTTTAGAAAACAAGAAATCACAGATTAAACTCTCCAAAGAACGTTATAGGCTCAAGTCTCTCAGGGTTGTAGCGTTTGTTTGAGTTCCTTCCTTCAAGCATGTTACAAAAACGAATTTTTTTTCTTTTATGATTGCATGTGAAGTCATACATTATAACCATAACCAAGCATATAACAAGAGTAAATCATACTTTTCTCTATGTTTATAACTCTTTCTAACCGTCATGCAATTATAAACCAAATCCTTATCATTGTGTTGGAAGGTACCCTAAGACACAAACACACAAAAACGACTCAAAACACTCTTTTTAGGGTTTTTAAAACAAGTTTTTCAAATTTTTATGTGATTTTCGGAGTTATAAAACAAAACACTCTAAAACAACTTAAAAACACCTTAAAACAGCAAGGAACAACATTTGAAGTTATGGGTGATAAAATCCCACGAATTTGCATTAAATAAACTTAGTTACCCCCCCACACTTAAATCAAACATTGTCCTCAATGTTTTAAGCATATGGTTCACACAAAACATAAGTAAACACACAAAAAACATTTAAACATACTAAACATGGCAGAATGTAATTAACAAAGAGAAGAGTTTAGGGACGCAAATCTGGTTATGGAGTGTAAATTCCCTCTTCTCCTTGGTGATTGCATTGAGTCTTTGATCTTTGTGATTCCACAGGCTTACTCTTGAACTGGTTTCCGCCCATCGTTGATTTTCCTTTGTGCTACTTCTTGAACTGGGCAGCATGATGGTTCATTTGGTCTCCCCCGAAGGTCTGAGCTTATCCCTTTTATCTGTTTCTTTGTTCAATCTTTCCAATTCGTATTGAAAAGGGTTGGAGGATAACTCAGCCTATGTTTGTCTCCACATGCTTCAATGTATCATTTTCACTTGCCTTACTCGCTCCCCTTTGCAGAAGTGGTCCCTTCTCCGGAAGTGTATCAACCGTTGAAGATGACTACTCGAGAGCAACGCTAGGTAAGCAATCAGGAATAGGTTCCAGGCAGTTGGCTCCAGATCGGAAGATTGACTCCAAGTGCCGGCTGATTGCTTCTTTTACTTTGCCATGCGAGTAAGAACAAGGACAAAGAAAAAGACAGGGAAAGAGCATGATATGAGATACTTTTGCTTTTGACCTTGATGATATGAGATACCTTTGCTTTTGAAGAAGCGGTGCATGAATCAGCACATGTATTTCCTCCTGGGTCATCTTTACTCCAGGCATCTGGTATCATCTTTGGGGAAGAAGAAAAAATTTAGTATTTCGAAAGGCTTTGCTGGGAGTGCGCCCTCAGAGGTGAGGGAGAGTTGGGCATTTTCTTCAGGTTTGCCCTGCCATAAAAGACGAAGGTCGACATATATAGAGATAATATCAAGTGGTGGTACTTTTTACCCTTGTCGACAAACGTTTTGATCCCGCAATTCCGGCTTTTTGAAATAGTGGCGCCTCTTCGATCTCTGAATACACCTCTTCGATTTCTGAGCAGGCGCCCCTTCGATTTCTGAACGACGCCCCTTCGCTTTCTGAACGACACGTGGTAGTGCAGATGCGGCTCCTTTTGACAAAGCTGCACGCGTCTTCTGAAAAGCAGAGAAAGCGTCGCCGAACTTTGCGCTTGTCGGCTAAAGATATGTAGTTGCGGTGATGGCCTCCACGTGTTGTTTGAAAAGAAGAAATCTTTTGACAAAGTTGAACGCGTCTTCTGAAAAGCCGAGAAAGCGTCGCCAAAATTACGCCGGAAATTCCGGCTTTTTGAATCGGTGGACGCGTCGCCTTGGCTTTTTTATTGAGCTATCGATCACCACAACAAACACTCTCTGAAGATTTCCCATTCTTGAAGATCGACTCCGGCCCTTTGAAATTTAACTCCATCCCTTTTCTTTGAACACTTTTGAAAAATGGCAAACTCATCGAACCTTAGCTTGGAATTGAGCCTTAGCAGTGATACGGGCGCGCCGCGTCAAGGTAACGTATGGCGCCCTTCTTTCTTATCTTCTAACGTTCTTCTTACAGGTGAAGACTCCGTGATGCAGGACGCCACAACAGCTACAATAGTAGCTAGGAACCTCCTCACTCCAAAAGATAGTAGGCTGCTGTCAGGACGGTCCGATGAGTTGGCCGTTCAAGAGTCCCTCGCACTTAGTGTTCAGTGTGCGAGTTCTGTGTCCAACATGGGCCAACGCCTGCTTGCCCGCTCCCGTCAGGTGGAATCATTGATGGCAGAGGTGGAGAGTCTTAAGCAAGAGATCCAGCAGCTTAAGTACGAGAATAGAAGTTTGCATGTGCTTGCAAATAACTATTCGTCGGGCATGAAGAGAAAGCTTGATGAGCTGCAAGAATCTGAGGGTCGAATTCACAGTGACCGTCAAAGGCTTGCGGCTTGTCTCCAGAGGCACCTTTTTCCTGGGTCATCCAGCGCTTGGCCAAGTATTGAGGCCTGGAATGCTCTAGCTCCGATGGCTTCCGCTCCGATGCCTCCCGCTTCTGCGCCTTCCGCTCCTATGCCTTCCGCTTCTATTCCTTCTGCTTCGACGCCTCGTAGCGGGGCTTCACGTAAACATCCTCTGTGAAGGCTCCATCTTTCTCCATGTTTAGTATCTTTTTTTTTTTTTTTTTTTTTTTTTTTTACATAAATAAAATCAAACGGCATGGAATTTATCTTTGAATGGGCGGTGATACTTGAAATGATCCGGTAATAGTTTAAATTCCAGATTGGGTGCCTGAATCATTAACCACATGTTAGTATAAAAGAAAATTGAAATTCGGGGAGGCGGCTTACCTGTGTGCTCCAAAATGAACTCCAGAATAAACACCCCTTCGAAAGTTATGACTTGTCCCGTGTCATAAAATCCAACTTCCTTGGGAATTGTGGTTTCAAATATGTCCTCTTTTATGCCTTCTACATCTTCTCCAGCCACTACCTTCTCTTGAATCATTCTTCTTGGTGTACAAAGTCCTTTGAAGAATTCAACACCATCTAAAACTTGCTGTGTTGCACCAAGAATTTGAATAGCATTTTGCACCTTTGGGAAGGCTTCCACGATGTCCTTTTTACTCTCTTCTTGGTTGGGAATCAAAAACCTGCTAGGAAAAGGGACATTGGGTGGAATAACATCAGAATAACATGGAATTGGGACGTCCTTACTGGTGGTGGGTGGTTTAGAGGGCTTAGGGGGCTGCGGCAAGGGTTGTTCTACCCTTGCCGTGTGCATGTCTTCTTCCTCCTCCTCAATTAGCAGCTCTTCATCCACTTCTAGGCTATGTTTGGACATTTTTAGGTCAGCTCCAACCTCCATAGCACTTCCCAAAGTGATAGCATTATGGATTTCAAAATCTTCCTTCGAGTTTTCAATAGTTGAGTTGGAGAGTTCACTTTGCTCTTGAATTTGTTTCATGAACTCCATAATCTGCCCAAATTGCTCGTCCAATTTACCCAACTTCTTGTCTTGATTTTGTTCGTCCTGCGTCAAAGAGGTTAGTAATTGAAAATTTTTATCATTATCCATGGACATACTTGAACTTGATTGGAATTGTTGTGGGGGAGGTTGTGGTGGCTGCATAGGTGTTGTATTGAACTCCTCATATGGTTGCCAATATGCTTCTTGTTGAGCCTCCTTGGCTTGATTTTGTGACCCCTGCGCCAAAGAATTTATTTCATTAAGAATTTGATTATAATCTATTGGCGAACTTGAATTTAATTGAGCATATTGCATATGAAGTTGTGGTGGCTGCATAGGTCTTGAATAGAACTCCTCATATGGTTGCCAATATGCTTCACGTTGAACTTGTTGATCTTCCCACCATATAGAGTTTGAATGATCCCTCCAATCTCTTTGTGGACATTGATTGGCTTGAAATCCTTGCCTATATGAAGCACCAAATGTAGGGACACTCTGCATTGTGGTCCTTTCGGCATACGGCGACAATTTAGAAGTAAGATTTGCCAATTGAGCTTGAATGCTAGCAAAATCCATATCTTACTTCTCTAGTACCTAAAATCAAAGAAAGAGAACTAAATCAAATATCAAAAGTAACAACAAACAAAGAAAACAACACTAAGTTAGAAACTAAAACGAAAACAACTAAACCAAAAAAAAGAAAAGAACCAAGGGATTAGCAAAGTTGCTAATCCCCGGCAACGGCGCCAAAATTTGATGCGAGATTTATACGCACACAAATTAAACCCTCTTTTTGACAATTGTAGTATAAGTATAAGTAGGGATCGTTCTGGACCGGGGATTAGGAGGGATTGTTAATCACTTGGAAACTGACTTAAAAACGTAAAAACAATATAAAACACTAAACTAGACTCAAAGAATTCAAAAATACTTTAAAACATAAACTAAACAGATTCTAACAAGTTCAAAAGACTCAAAACTCTTAAAAACACAAACTAAATTGATTTCTAACTAATTTGACATTAAAGTAAAGGGGGATTTAGGTTTTGACAAAATTAAACTAAATGAACAAATTGCAATTAAAACAGAATGTAAATATGAATGTGAATAAAATATGGATGATGGAATAGCCAAGGGGTTCTTCTCCACACATGTTACACTTGCATACAAGATTGATTTTCAGTTGGTCTTTCGATAAATTATGAAACTCAATGCTCCAAGTTAATTAGGTCCGCTTAAATTAACTTTCAGATTTCCCTAGATTCGTTGGATTGAATGGAATACGCATTACAACCAAATTATTCTTAATCAAAGTCCCTAACTATGGAATACGCATGATAGAGACATTCAACAAAGATCATTAAGTTCAACGGAAATCATAAACATCGACGAGGCATTTGTTACTATGGAATACGCATGAAACTTATGCCAAGAATTCGTTTAACGCGATTGTTTATAAGCAACCTCCACTACTTGTGAATATAAGTTCATTACGATTAGGTGAAATTCACTTATATTCTAGCGTCATATTTATGCATGAAAATTAAGCGCGCATTCTTAATAAACATTCATAAATAAGTTATCAATCAAACGGTTAAACAAATTGAATCCACAACTTATTAAATTCCAACCAAAAGTAATCAATTCATATTGCAAATATAAACCTAGTTTCGAATCACCCCCTAGCTAAAGGGGGTTTAGTTCCTCATAACTTTGAAATCAAAGAAACACCTAAACATTCCAACAACTCAAACTTGAATTGTATGAACGTTTAGGCACTCTTCTCTTCCATTCCTCATACGTACAAAACAAAGAGAATTAAATTTAAACTTTGAAATCAAAGAAACACCTAAACATTCCAACAACTCACACTTGAATTGTATGAACGTTTAGGCCCTCTTATCTTCCTCGTTGTTGTAGCACAAGGTCTAAGGTGAGGTTTGGGGGATTATGGAAATGGATGAGGAGTGGTGTTTGGATTATAAGGGAATGGATGGGAAGCTCACGGCTAGGGAATGGAGAATGTGTTTGTAATGTGTTGTGTATGAAATGAGATGTTTTTGAATGAATGAATGCAAGGGTATTTATAGGAGTAGTGGAGGGAACATATGGCTATGTCATTTGTAGGTGAAGTAGGTGGATGTTGTAGGTGAAGTAAGTGGATGTTGTAGGTGAAGTAGGTGGATGTTGTAGGTGATTATGAGTGATAAGTGATAAGTGTATGATATGTTAAGTGATAAGTGAATGATTATGATAAGTGATAAATGAATGTATGATATGATAAGTGGTGAATGATATGTGGTGAATGATAAGTGGTAGTGTTTAAGTATTTAAAATAGGGAACAAAGCCCTTCCTTGCATGGCAAGGAAGGGAGACACAAGGAAACACACGACAATGTCCTAAGGTTGCTAGGAATGTTGTTTTTGTGTTCTAAAATGCGTAGGAGTTTTCAATGATGCTCAAACATGAGGTCTTTTTAGGATTTAACTTTCCTACTTCAAGTCTTCAATTTCGTCCATCCTTTTGGCTCCAAGCATATGATATCCATTCCAATCTCTAATTTGCTCCAAAAGGCTCCAAAAGGCATCCTTTTGCATACTTTGCCCTTAGAACCTGAAAACACACAAAAGAAGCATAAAGAACTAAAATAACTAAAGAAACATAACGTAAATGTACGAGAACAAGCCATTTAAGTCGCATAAATATGCTCCTATCAGGTTCCGTAGGAACTCTGAAGTTAAGCGAGATGGGGGCTAGAGCAATCCCATGATGGGTGACCCACTGGGAAGTTGCTCGTGAGTTCCCAAAAACAAAACCGTGAGGGAATGGTAAGCCTAAAGCGGACAATATCGTGCTACGGTGGTGGAGCGGGCCTAGGAAGTGGTTCTGCCCCGGGCCGGGATGTGACATCTTGTGTCCTAGAATAGGTAGAAGTCCTTGATATTGCTAAAACATGGAGTCTTTAAGGATTACGAAAGATTAAACCAAAATAGGAAACCTTGGCTTAACTTTCCTACTCCAAGTAGGAAACCTTCTTTGACTAGGATTCCTCATTTGATTAGGAATCCTCTTGTGATTAGGAATCCTAACCCTTTTAGGTCTTCAATTTCGTCCATTCCTTTTGCTCCAAGCATAAGCTATCCATTCCAAGTCCAATTTTGCTCCAAAATGCTCCAAAATGCATCTTTTTGCTTCCTTAGCCATGGGAACCTAAAAACACACGAAAATGGCTTAAACTACTAAAACAACTATGAACTAACAATATAAATGCACGAAAACAAGCTAAGTAAGTCGCCTAAATATGCTCATCACTTGGGCTTGATTTTGTAATTTCTTGGTTAGATTTTGTACTTCCTGGGCCAAAGAAATTAGTATTAGAAGAATTTTATCATAATCCAATGACGAACCTGAATTTGGTTGGTATTGTTGTGGGGGAGGCTGTGGTGGCTGCATAGGCGTTGTATAGCACTCCTCATATGGCTGCCAATATTTTCCTTGTTGAGCCTCCTTGGCTTGGTTTTGTGAGCCCTGCACCAAAGAAATTAATTCATCAAGAATTTGATCATAATCTATTGACAAACCTAAGTTTGGTTGGACATATTGTATATGTGGTTATGGTGGCTGCATAGGCATTGAATAGAACTCCTCGTATGACTGCTAATATCCTTTGTGTTGAACTTGTTGAGATTCCCACCACATAGAGTTTGAATGATCACTCCAATCTCTTTGTGGACATTGATTTGCTTGATATTTTTGCCTATAAGAAGCACCAAATGTAGGGACACTTTGCATTGTGGACCCTTCGGCATACTGTGACAACTGAGAAGTAAGATTCGCTATTTGAGCTTGAAGATTAGCAATTGCCATGTCTTGCTTCTCTAGTACCTGAAATCAAAGAAATAAAACTAAACCAAATATCAAAAGATAAATAAACAACCAAACAAATGGATTAGAAATTTTACTAATCCCCGGCAACGGCGCCAAAATTTGATGTGAAATATTCTAACACTCAAATTAAAACCCTATATTTGTAGTATATGAAAGTAGGGATCGTTTTAAGCCGGGGATGAGAAGGGATGCTAATCTACTCTAAACTGACTTAAAAACACAAAACAAAACTTAAAAACACTTAACTAGACTTATATGACTCAAAACAAACTAAAAAGACTCAAAACACACAAACTAAGTTAAATTGACTCGAAACAGACTCTAAGAAGTTATTTGGATGAATTTTAGACTATTAAGACTCAAAACACTACATTGGACAGATTTGAACATGTTTCTAACTAATCTAACACACTTAATTAAAAGGGAGATTGATTTGGACGAAATTAAAGTTAAAACAAACAGATTTAAAGACTTAAACAACTTTGGACGAAATTAGGGAAAACTATGGGTGATAAGCTAGCTAGAGGGTCCTTCTCCACACATGACACAATTGCATACAAATTGATTTCCAGTTGCTTATCCAATAAACCATGAACCTCAACACCCCAGATTAATCGTGAACAACACTAATTAACCCTCAGATCTTCCTTAAGTCATTGAATTGGATGGAATACGCATTGACAAACAAATTATTCTTCAATAGTTCCCTACATGAACAACATAATAGAGATACAATCAAAGATCATTAAGCTTTGTGAAATTCATAAGCATTGACAAGGTATTCGTAACTATGAAAAGCATGATACTCTTGCCAGGACTTTACTTAACATGATCGTGACTAGCAATCTCCACTACTTATAAATATAAGTTCATAACGATTAGGTGAAACTCCCTTATATTTTAGCATCAAATTCATGCATGCAAACTAAGCGGGCCCTCTTAATCAACACACAAGAATAAGTTCTTAATCAAACAGTTAAGTAAATTATATTCACGATTTATGAAATCACAGCTAAAAGGAATCAATTCATATTGCAAATGTAATCATGGTTTCAAAGTTTCCTCTAGCTAAAACAAGTTTAGCTCCTCATGTTCGCAAAACAAAGATAATTAAACTTAAACATTAAAAACAAAGATAGAATACACCTAGAAACACTCCAGGTGGCTCCTCCTTCCTTCCTTCCTTGCTGCGCACAATAGGGATTTGTGTGAATTTAGGCTCTTGAGGTATGGTGGATGGTGTGGTGTGAAATTGTGGTAGAGGTTGATGGTTTATAAGTGTTGCGGCATAATGTATTTATAGGGTGAAGGGAAGGCACGAATTTGGGCTGAAAAGAAGAGGAATTAGGACTCCAAATCACCAAAGAACAAGGACACTTTCAATCCGATTCCAAGGAGGACAAGGAGTGGTCCTTGTGGCAGATTCTAGAACTTCTAGAAGGGTTATATGTAGCATAAACTTAGGGCACGAAAATAGGGCTTCTAGAACATGATATTTAGGTGATTTAATGTGAAAAAGGAGTCCTCTTTGAAGCTAGAATTAAGGTAGGAAAAGATTAGGATAGGATAAGATAAGATAAGGTTGGATAAGGTTTGGATAAGATAAGGAAATTTGGATAATATTCCTTCTTTGTAGCTGATTCCTTATCTTCCAAGTCTTCAATTTAATTCTTCCAGATGTTATCACATTCCCAGCCTCTCTTGATCTTCAAATTCTTCCATCCACCTTGCTCCATGCATATGCAATCCATTCCAAGCCCAAAACTGCTCCAAATAGCACCAAATTGTACTTTCTTGCCAACTTTGTCATTTAAACCTACAAACACACGAAAATGGCTTAAAACACTATAATAAATAGAAACTAACTTACTAAATGCAAAGAAACAAACAAAGTCGCATAAATATGCTCCTATTAGCTTCTTGGGAGGCAACCCACGTAAATAAAGAAGACCTAGGAATCTCCAACACTCCACAACTAGATTTGCGTTCCTAAACCCTACTCTTTATTGCTTTTACTTTGCCATGTTTGTCATATTTGTTAGTTGTGTTATTTGTTTGTTTGTTTGTGAGTCTATGCTTAAAACATTAAGGGCAATGTTTGGTTTAAGTGTTGGGGGGGTAAAAAAGCTGTTTTTGCATGATTTTCGTGGGATTTTATCACCTATCACTTCTAAAGTTGTTATTCACTATTTTTAAGTGTTTTTAGTGTGTTTTGAAGTGTTTTTATGTGTCTTAAACAAAAAATCCGAAAATTTGAAAAAAAAAATCGAAAAAGACTGTTTTAAAAACCCAAAAGGAGTTGTTTTTAGAGTCGTTTTTGTTTTTATGTTTGTTTGTGTCTTAGGATACCTTCGAACACAATTATGAGGATCTGGTTTTTAATTGCATGACTATTAAAGAAAGTTACAAACATGGATGGAAGTTTGATATGCTCTTTGGTTTATGCTTTGTTGTAGTTGACATTTACGAATTCACATGTAATCACACAAAGAAGAAAAAATCATTTTTGTAACATGCTTGAAGGAAGAAACTCAAACTAACGCTACAACCCTGAGAGACTTGAGCCTAAATGTTATTTGGAGAGTTATTAATCCTGATGTTTTTGTGTTCTAAAGTCGTTGCATGATCTCATTATTCTTTGCTTGGTTGCTACTTAGAATGTGTTGCATCACAATAGTTCCAAATACTAGAACTCATGCCCATTTCATTCAAAGCATGATATTGAGTGCATAACATACAATAAGATGAAGTTATTTAGTTAAACCAGAGCCAAAAAGCCTTACCCTATGCATATGTATTGTAGGTTTAACCCCTTGAGCCTTATTTAGCCTATTTTCTTTGTTAGCCACATTAGCCTTACCTAGCCTAGATTAGGACTATCCATACCCTTGTTCTTAAAGTATAGTGAAGCATGACTTAGAGGGAATTCTTTTTGATCTACAATTTGCAGAAAAGCAAGTGTGGGGTAAGGTTTTTCGTTGGAAATCTATGAAGATGTATAATTTGTGTGTCAAAGAAAGAAAAGGGCATGAAGGGAAAAAAAAAAAGAAGAAGAAAAAGAGTTGAGAAATAAGTGAGAATGAGCTCACAAGTATTGGTTGTTGAAGAAAGGGTCCAAAAGTTTGAATCTGGCCCTAAGTGATGTGTGAATCTTCCTTTCGTGTTTAAAGTTGGTTTCTGCATTCAAAAGTGAATTCTAAATGTTTATTTCATTACTATTGCTTTAAGAACTTTTGTTTATCCTTACCCTTCTTTGTTAGCCAATACCTTAGCCCCGTTACAACCCTTTGACTTTTATCTTGATTGTTATGTGTTTCAATATGTGGAGTTTAAAATTGGTTTGACCATATGGTAACCCTGGTTCTCGTGTCTAAGTAGTGGCATTCCATTCATGAGACCATATACATGTTAATAATTCCAGAAATTGCTTTCTTTGATTATAACATATGTGAGTATTAGTCTACATGTTTACATCAATCTTCTCACATATACCTAGTGTAGGGAGTGTAGTCAGAAAATCTGTGTGAAAATAGAAAGTATGTCCGGTGAGGGATTGAGGGATTCTCTAAGGCATGTTACTACATTCAAAATGTTGTTTTAATTGATTAAATGTGAGCTAGTGAGTGGTGACTATGATTAAGTATGTGCTTAAGGGTAGGGATAACTAAAATCTATGTGAGTGGTGATCTTTAATATGTCATGTTGCATTGGAAATCCTTGAGGCAAATGTTGGAAGGTTTAGATTGTGTTTTGTTTGTTTTGTTTATTTCGTTTAGCTCAAGGACTAGCAAAAGCTAAGTGTGGTGAAATTTGATAGGAGCATATTTATGCTACTTAGTTATGTTGTTTCCTTGCATTTAGTTAGTTAATTACTACTTATTATAGTCTTTTAAGCTATTTTCGTGTGTTTGTAGGCCCTAATGACAAAGTTGGCAAGAAAGTGCAATTTGGAGCATTTTAGAGCAGTTTTGGGCTCGGAATGGATAGCACGAGTATGGAGCAAGGTGGATGGACGAATTTGAAGTTCAAGAGAGGCTAGGAACATGCTACAAATCTGGAGAAACAAGTTCAAAAACAAAGAAGATAAGGAAAGAGCAAGAAATAAGGAACATTATCCAATCTTATCCTAACCAATCTTATCTTATCCAACCTTATCTTATCTTATCCTATCCTAATCTTTTGCTGCCTTAATTCCAGCTACAAAGAGGAGTTAATTTCACATTAGAACACCTAGATATATGGTTCTAAAAGACCCTATCTGTTCCTAAATAGGTGCCGCACCCTTTATTCCCTTCTAGAAGTCCAATTTCTGCCATAAAATACCTAGTTTCTAGAAGTCCTAATTTCTGGCGAATTTCCTTATCCCTTTCCCCCTTGGTTTCTGAAAGCATTAACCTTTTCCTCCAAGGATTGTGCAATCCTTTTCCCTTAAAAAATTGTGCATTCCCTAGCCCTATAAATATAAGTGTTTGTCGCACCGTTCAAACCATCCATTCACTCATTCATTCATTCATACATTCAGCCATAATTCACACCACATCACCCTAGTGCCACAAGCAAGGAAGGAAGGAGAAGAAGACTTGTGCAATCTGTCATCCAAGGGAGTGCCATACATGCCATTGGAATGGGACGTTCTTGGTTCTTTCTATCCTTAGTTTTAGTTTGATGTTTATTTTAATTTGGTTTTCAATTATGATGAACATGTGGAACTAATTTCTTT
This sequence comes from Pyrus communis, assembly GCF_963583255.1. NCBI lineage: Eukaryota > Viridiplantae > Streptophyta > Magnoliopsida > Rosales > Rosaceae > Pyrus > Pyrus communis. The sequence goes on along the minus strand of NC_084819.1, from coordinate 8,810,312 downwards.
CTAATTAGAGGTGAATTCGAAGCCATGATTATATGTTTTATATGAATTGATTACATCCTGTTATTGTACTTGAGTCTTGAATGTGGTTTGCTTATCTAAGTTATCAAAACTTGTTTATGTGCGTTGGTTGAGGGTTGACACTTAATTTGCATGCATGAATTTGATGCTAGAGTATAAGGGAGTTTCACGTAATAGTTATTTACTTATAGTCACAAGTAATGGAGGTTGCTAGTCACAAACGTGTTAAGTGAATCCTTGGTATGAGTCTCATGCGTTTCATAGTGATGAATGCTTTGTCAATGCTTATGATTTTCACAAAACTTAATGACTTTTGATATGTATTTTTATTATGCATTTCATATAGAAAACTTGAGAAAGATAATTTGATTGTAATGCGTATTCATTCAACTCAATGAAATAAGGAAAATCTGATGGTTAATTGTGTGATGCAACTAACTTGGGACGTTGTCATTCATAGTCTTAAGGAATAATAACTAGAAATTGGTTTGTATGCATATATCATGTGTGGAGAAGGACCCTCTAACTAGCCTTTCACCCTCTTAATTCACCAAATTCGTTTTTACAAAGTGTTTTATGCAAAGTTTCTGTTTTAACTTTTAAATTCGTCAAAAACAATCCCCCTTTCATTTAGTCTTGTTATTTGAGTCAAAATCTGTTTTCCTTTAGTCTTTTGAGTCAATTTAAGTTTTATTTTCGTCAAAACCACTTGTTAGGTCTAGAATTGAGTCTTTTTTATTGTTTGTTGCTGTTTTGAGTGTTTAAAGTTAGTTTTGAGTCTATAGAGTCTAGTTAAGTGTTTTTGAGTCTTATTTGTGTTGATTAGCATCCCTAGTTAATCCCTGGTCTAGAACGATCCCTACTTGCATATATACTACAATTGTCAACAATAGGGTTTAATTTGTGTGTCAAGTTAATTTTCACGTCAAGAGAGAAAGGTGTAGCAGTAGTAGAGAGAAAGAGAGAGATGTGTAATTCTGGGTGTGTTATTCCACCCCATTGTGCCTTTATTTGTAGTAGTAGGGAAGGTTAATTCCTTACCCTTTAGGATTACAACATTTAATAGGTAATCTACTCTTACTAGGAATATAAGATACATTCCCATATCTACTAAGATTTACACAATCACATTCCTATTCCAATAGGACTGCAACACTCCCCCTTGAGTGTAAATACTCAAGTAAATGGCACATCAGGTCTTCAGTGATGAAGCAACTACAGTTGATGAAGTCGTCGGCACAATGAGCGAATGTGAGTCTCAAATCAACGGAAGAATGCATAAAAAGTAAAACTCACAAAACCTTTGCTATCGTAAAACCCAAGGTGGGAGAAAAACCCATAAACTAAGGAGAAAAGTGAGAAGTTACATTAAGTCAAAACTATACGTCTTTTGGATGCAAGTAGAAGAGCTTTCAAAGGTATGATCAACCCAGGATGGGTGCCTCGTTAAAACCTAGTTGGGTAGCAAAAACCCAGTGGGAAAAAATGCTCCTAATCATAGGGAAAAAAAGTACATTAAGATCAAGTGAGTATACTTCTGGATACTCTCCTTAAGTTTGACATAAATTCCAAATGAGAACTACAAGCATTGCATATGATAGTTAGGCATACCAATTCCTCAGACAAGCTTCTGAAAGGTTGACTTTGGCAGTGATGTCATGTAGAGGTCGGCAAGGTTGTCTGGAATCGACTTGCATGACTTCAATCTCCTGATGCTATGCTGATGTAGATGTAGACGCAATATGTCTTGGTGTTGACTTCGTTGATGTATCTGGCTTGGTCGGGTTCATACATGTGGCATAGTCTTCATGGATCGTCGTTGGGACTCAACAATAGATGAAAATAACAAGTATTTCGAATATGCGCAACAAGAACTCCTAACCATGTCTCACTTGTGGCGTAGTGAAGTGAGGTGAGTCTTGGAATGTTTTGAAGATTTCGCAATTAAGGTCATAACATGGACCTCCAAGATATTGCGATTTCCCTAACGGTAAAGACATAACCATTCAGGGATTTTGCCTTGTGCGGTTTTGATAAGTAACCTACGTCAGCATAACAAACAAGGCAAGCATCATTTTGAGGATCAGGGGGGTTGGATATGCTCGAGATGTGTTGGGATTGCCCATGTAGTACCTTTAGGGTACGTCTTTAATACCAATTTAGTGGTTACGTGTAGGCGCGGTGCTGCATCTTTACCAAGATCAACAACGAAGGAGATGTCCTGTCTAATTACAATGAGCTAAGTACAACAAAGTGCAAAGTTGAACTTAGATATGGAATTTCAGATTCCATAACCTCTTCAAGGGTTTCATTTGCATATAACGTATAGACGATCAAAGGTATACTCAAAGGTAACACATTCGGGGGTGTAGTTCGACTGGTAGACCAAGGTACCGTCAGAACAACGCTTGAACTTCAGGTCAAGGCATAAACGAGTTTTCCTAAGATCCTTCATCTCAAATTCCATCTTCAGGTGCGAGGCAGTTTTCTCAAGCTCTTCTGGAGTCTTAGTGAGATTCGTGTCAATGACATAAATTGCAACTCTAGCAATTTGGAATAAGACCTCATAGTACACGCAAAGGCATAATTCATATCCCTGACTGATCAAATAATCACTTAGACAGGTATACCACATCTGTCGGATTGTAAGTGAACGTCTCAAAACGAGTTAATAGGGTGTTCCATGGTTTTGGAACTATTTGAACTAGTCCATGTAATTCTTCGGGAACTTACATGTAAATCTCCATATCTATATCCCCATGGAGAAAACACTAACCACATATCATAATGCTGCTATCAATCATAGGACGTTTTGAGAGAAACCTTGTGCCATAAAGCGTGCATCATATCACACGATTTCATTCATCTCATAACGCTTCATTTCCCACTTGTAACACAACAGGGTTACCTTGGGTAATGTAGGAACGACAGGTCCAAACACACTTTGGTAAGGAATTTGACCCGGATTGTAATTCCAGTTGTCTAATCACTTCTATGTTGTCACTTAATCAATGGAACACTGTTCGATATCGTCGCTTTTCATTTATGTCGGTAGCTACCATATAAGTGAAAACATCATTGATGATAATCTTATTTCAATTCCATTTAGCTCATCCAAACTAGTATACTTGGGCGTCAGTGTGAACTTCAGGTCACAGGGTGAAGAAGAAACCCCAGCCGTAGCTAGGTTTCAAGGTTGGGCCTCAAGGATGGCATGGGACAAAGCCCAGCAGATTTGATGGCCTGTTAATGCACAGGAGCCCAGCCACAGTAGGCTAGATTCATGCAAGGACCAAACCCATGTATATAGGCTGATACCGGAGGAAGCTATAAGCCTTAGTGCATATGGGACAGTAGCCCTACTGATGTGATATATAATAGCACTCAAATTAAACCCTCTTGTTGACAATTGTAGTAAAGATGCAAGCAGGGATTGTTCTAGGCTGGGGATTAGGACGGATTGCTAATCTACTTAAAACTGACTTTAAAACATAAAACTAGGCTAGAAAACACTTAACTAGACTTATATGACTCAAAACAAACTAAAGAGACTCAAAATAGCACAACACAATAAAAAAGACTCAAACTAGACACTAGGACTTACTTTGGACGAATTCTAACTTTAACTTGACTCAAAACACTTAAAAACACAAATTTGACATATTGTAGCTAATTTGACTCAACAAAGTAAAGGGGATTGGGTTTTTGACGAATTTGAAGTAAAAACAAGTAATATGCAGAAACTAAGTAAATTTAATACGAAATTGGGTGAATTAATGGGTGATAAGCTAGTTAGAGGGTCCTTCTCCACACATGACACATTTGCATACAAATTGATTTCCAGTTGCTTTTTCAATAAACCATGAACCTCAACACCCCAGATTAACCGTGACATCACTAATTAACCCTCAGATTTTCCTTAAGTCATTGAATTGGATGGAATACGCATCGGCAACCAAATTATTCTTCAATAGTTCCCTACATGAATAACATAATAGAGATACAATCAAAGATCATTAAGCTTTGTGAAAATCATAAGCATTGACAAGGGATTCGTAAGTATGACATCATGATACTCATGCTAGGAATTCAACTTAACACGATCGTGACCAGTGGCCTTCACTACTTGTGAATATAAGTTCATAACGATTATGTGAAACTCCCTTATATTATAGCATCAAATTCACGCATGCAAACTAAATATGCATCCTTAATCAACATACAAGAATAAGTTCTTAATCCAACAGTTAAGTAAATTGCATTCACGATTTATGAAATCACAATTGGAAGTAATCAATTCATATTGCAAATATAATCATGGTTTCAAAGTCTCCTCTAGCTAAAACAAGTTTAGCTCCTCATGTTCACAATTAAACAAAGAAAACTTAAATTAAACATTGAAAACAAAGATTGAATACACCTAGAAACGCTCCAACAATCCAATCTTGAATGGCAAGCACGTCCTAGGGGCATTCTCTCATTTTTCCTTGCAAAATTGCAGCACAAGGGTGTTTGGGTATGAAATTAGGTTGTGGTGGATGGATGGTGCAAATTCTGGTGGTCAAGGATGGATTATGGCTGAATAGGTTTATGATTAATGGCTTTATTTTGTGCGGCAGATTGTCTAAAATAATGGGAGAAAGGGCAAGGCATTAATTAATTAATTTGGGAAGGTTTTAAGACTCCAAATCCTCCAAGAAAAGGGTAACAAATCAGAATCCCAAGAGGAAAAGGGAAGGGAAGCTGGGGCAAGGTCCTAGAGAGAAAGGGAAAGGGATTTGATGCACGGAAAGGGAAGAAAAGGCAATGCCTTGCACAGCAAGGAAGGATTCCTTGCAGATTTGGTGCAGCATCCCTTTTTGACTGGGATTAGAGCTTCTAGAACTTATATTTAAGTGTCCTAAATCAATTAGAAACCCCCTTTTCAGCTGGAACATAAGTAGGAAAAGATTAGGATTGACTAAGTCAAAATAAGGAAGTTTAACTTATGTTTCCTTCTTTGTGGCTGATTGCTTTTCTTCCAAATCTTGAATTAATTTCTTCCATCTCTTTAGCAGATTTCTAGCTTCCTTTGGTCTTCAATTTCATCCATCCACCTTGCTCCAAGCATGTGATATCCATTCCAAGCCCAAAAATGCTCCAAAATGCACTTTCTTGCCACTTTAGCCAATTGGACCTATAAACACACGAAAATAGCTTAAAATACTAAAATAACTAGGAACTAACAATATAAATGTAAGAAAACAAGCTAATTAAGTCGCATAAATATGCTCCTATCACGTACAAGCATGACAGCTTGCTGGCTTGGGCCGAGAGCAGAGGGAGTCTGTGAATGAATATAATTCTGAAGTTTGTCGAATCTGATCACTTCTCATGATAACGAGAACTTGACCAAAGATGATCTCTTGGAGAAGACCTATTCGACATTCTTTACTACCAATATTATCTTGCAGGAACAATATAGGACTCAGAAGTTCACTAAGTTTTCAGATTTGATCTCTGTTTTACTTCTCACTGAAAAGAAAAATAGCTATTGATGAGAAATCATCAAGCTCGACCTACTGGGGCGATTGTTGTGCCTGAAGCACAATATAGCACAAACCAACGCCCAAAACACTAACATAGGCCATGGTAGGGGTGGCTTTTGGCCACCCCGTCAAGGTTAACAGAGCCAAGGCCTATCTAAGGGAGGAAACCAAGCCCAAAAGCACCCTAACCTCACTCCCAAGGCTCCAAACTTCAAGAAATCACCTAAAACCATGGATACGGACTTGTGTTACCACTGTGGTTCAAAAGACCATTGGTCCCGTGTTTTCCGTGCTCTTCAGAAGGTTGTAGCTGAATATTATTCTCATCGTAAGAAGTTTGAATCAAATTTTATGTAAGTGGATGAACCGGACAGTACCAAGATGGAGGTTTCTGACTTTCAGGAGGCTATTACCGCTATGGAAGATTAGAATCTTAGACATAAACTATTTCTAATTACATTTAGAATCTTGGGGGCCAAATTCCACATAGTGGCCAAACCCCCCTCTTGTTTTTGGTTTAAGTTTGAACAATTTTCCTTTGTGTTTGGATTATTTGTTGGTGATTTGTTTTTTAATATTAAGTTTTTAATTACCATCTTTGAATACTTAAACGATATTGAATGGATACTTGTTTTAAGAAATTTTATGCATGTGACCATTCAAATTAATTTTTGTTTATAGGTATGACTAGTGGGAAAGTTAGTTGTCTGGCAGATGGTGCAACTACGCGCACCGTTTTGCGTGAACACATCTATTTCACTAACTTTATACCTAAGAATGCACCTCTGACAACCCTCTTAGGCCTATCCAACCTGATTGAAGGATACGGTAATGCACGTATAATGTTATCCAATGGTACAATCTTGACCATTGATGAGGCACTTTATTATCCACGTTCCGGAAGACCATTATTGAGTTTCAAGGACATTAGAGATAATAATTATCACTTTGAAACCTATGTAGAAAACAAAGTCGAATTTTTGTGCATAATTTCCTATGAATATAGCCAGAAGCGTATTCTAGAAAAGATAGAGCGTATCTCGAGTGGTCTGTATACTACGACCATATGCCCTATAGATAGCCATTATGTGGCCAGCCCTACCTTTGGGACCGTGCACAAAATTACACTTTGGCATGATCGTTTGGGACACCCTGGACGAACAGCGATGCGCCGTATCCTCAAATCATCACACGAGCATCCACTAACCCGAAGTTTAGGTTCGATTCAAAGAATCGCATGTCAAACCTGCTCCATGGGAAAACTTATTATTAAGCCTTCTTATTACAAGATTCGTTCAAATCCTCATATTTTTCTACGAAGGATTCAGGGGGACATTTGTGGACCGATTTGCCCTCCCTGTGAACCATTAAGATATTTTATGGTATTGGTTGATGCTTCCACATGTTGGTCACACATGTGCTTATTGTCCACAAGGAGTGATGTAGTCTCCAAATTGTTGGTTCATGTTATCAAGCTTAGGGCTCACCACCCTAATTATTCGATCAAATCTATTCGATTGGATAATGCTGGAGAATTCACATCTAAAACTTTTGATGACTATTGCATGTTGGTTGGGGTTGAAATTGAACATCTAACACCCCATGTTCACACCCAGAACGGCCTGGTAAAGGAATTCATTGAGCACTTACAAATGATTGCTCAATCATTGGTTATACGTACCAAACTCCCGATTGTTATTTGGGGCCATGCAATATTGCACGCAACCATGTTGGTCCGCCTGATGTCCGTTGCAACACGACCATATAGAGCCCTTTAGTTAGTTATCGGATACGAACCTAACATATCTCATTTACGCCTTTTTTGTTTTGCGGTTTATGTGCAACAGGGCCTCAGCGAAGGATGGGAATCTATATCAGATATGATTCTCTTTCAATCATTCATTACTTAGAACCTTTGATAGGCGATTTCAAAGGCGATTTGTTTACCGCTCGTTTTGTAGATTATCACTTCTATGAGACAGCCTTCAAGTCATTAGGGGGAGATATCAATGTCATCATTCCTAAAGAATAAGGCGAATTATCGTGGATGACTCCCACTTTGTCTCATTTAGATGCCCGCACCGCTCAGTCTGAAACTAAAGTGTAGCGTATATTAGATCTTCAAAGCGTAGCTCAGAGCATGCCAAATGTTTTCACCGATCTAGTACTAGTTACAAGATCATATATTCCAGCTGCGAATGTGCCTGCAAAAATAGATGTACCAAATGTACGACGGACTTCCCTCTTAGAGGCTCGAGAAGCCACTTTGGTCGATCCACATATATTAATGGCTAGTAATCCTCTACCCTACACAAAAGAGTGGCAGACCACTTGGTTTAAAGTATTCACACCCCTGAAAGAGGAAACCTATGGCACAGGCTCCTCTTAAGCCTACCGTGAGTTCGACTATCGCCTACTCATGACAAAATTCTAGATTACAGAAGCGTCTTTGAAGAGACGAATCCACCTCCTGACAATCGAGAGATTTTGATCCATTATGCTAGCTTGGATGATGTTTGGTGTAGAAATGAGATGATCATCAACAATGCATTAGCATATGTAGTAGCTACTAAGATAATGTTGAGATCCCTAACATTGAACCTCGTTTTGTTGATGAATGTCGACTTAGAACTGATTGGTCAAATTGGAAACAAGCAATCCAAGTCAAACTCAATTTTCTTGCGAAACGTAAGATGTTTAGACCTGTAGCTCATACTCCTCCACATGTGAAGCCAGTTGGCTACAAGTGGATTTTCGTTCGGAAGCATAATGAGAATAAAGAAATTGTGCGTTACAAAACTTGTCTTGTTGCCCAAGGCTTCTCACAACACCTCGGGATTGACTATGACAAAAATTACTCACCAGTTATGGATGTGATTACTTTTCGCTACCTTATCAGTTTGGTAGTTTTCAAAAACACTGAGCATGGACGTAGTAACTGTGTATCTCTATGGAGATCTTGATACAGAAATTTATATGAAAGTTCCTGATGGACTTACATTGACTGGATCAATTATTTCCAAACCCCGAAAAATGCTTTCAATTCGGCAGAGGCATTCACTTTACAGTTTAAAGCAATCTGAAAGAATTTGGTATAACCGTTTGAGTGAGTATTGACTAGTCAAGGATATGTGAACAACAAACTATGCCCTTGTATGCTCATTAAGAAGTCACATTTCATTTTTACGATAGTTGCAGTTTATGTTGACGACATGAACCTCATCGGAACTCTTGAAGAGCTCGATAGAACTATCGCACACCTTAAGTCGGAATTTGAGATGAAAAATCTAGGAAAGACTCGATATTGTCTCGGTCTCGAGATAGAGCACTGTTTGGATGGAATCTTAGTACATCAATCGAACTACACCTAGAAGGTGTCACGCGAATTTAATAAGGATAAAGCAAAGCCTTCAAGTACTCCTATGGTCATTCGATTGCTAAATGCAAAATGAGATCCCTTCCATCCGAAAAAGGATGATGAAGAGATTGTGGAGCCTAAAGTTCCTTATCTAAGTGCGATAGACACTTTATTATACTTATCTCAATGCACTAGACCCGATATCTCATTCGCGGTTAATCTTTGGGCAAAATACAGTAATGCACCAACACGTAGACACTGAGCTGGTGTTAAAGACATCTTCCATTTCCTTAAGGGTACTACAGATATAGGCTTATTCCATCCCTACGGATCCTCGAGTGTTGCCGCACCCACCTTATCTCTAGTCGATTCTCACCTTGTTGGTTATGCTGATGCAAAATACTTATCTGATCCACACAAGGGGCATTCTAAAATGAGCTATGTCTTTACCGTTTGAGGCACCGCAATCTCTTGGAGGTCAACTAAATAGACTTAGTTACCACTTTATCTGACCATGCTGAAATTCTAGCCTTACATGAAGCAACTCAGGAATGTTTTTGGTTAAGAGCAGTTGTGGGCCATATTCAAAACTCCTACGATCTTTACCCAATCGTAAACATCCCGACGATGATTTATGAAGACAACGTAGCATACATCAAACAACTCAAGAAGGGTTACATTACACCGAAGTTTTTCTTCTCACATCAACAGCAAGAGCACCAGAAGATTGAAGTCACGCAAATCCGTTCATAAGACAATCTGGCCGACCTCTTCATCAAATGACTACCAAAGGCAACGTTTCAGAAGCTTGTTCAAGGAATAGGTATCCATAAACTTTCTGAGTTGTAACATTGTTAGTTCTCTTTGGAGTTATGTCGAACTCAGGGACAGTATCCTGAAGTATACTTACTTAATCTTAATGTACTATTTTTCCCTATGATTAGGAGCATTTTTTTTCCCTATGATTAGGAGCATTTTTCCCACTGGGATTTTGCTACCTAACGAGGTTTTGACGAGGCACCCACCTTGGGTTGATCATATCCTTGAGTATTTACACACTCAAGGGGGAGTGTTATAAACTTCTTATTTAAGTGTGATTATGTAAATCCTAGATTAGATTTGATCAAGTTATTTTTCCCTATTAGGACTTGTATTCCTTGGAGGAGAAGGATTCTTCTCTCCCTTATTACTATAAATAAAGGCACTACGTGTGGGGAATAACACATCTTCTACACAACCCTATAAGCACATCTCTCTTTATTCTTTCTCTATGCCGCCGGCCCTCTCTCCCTTGTCAGATTAAAATAAGCCACAACACAATGAAATTTTAAGTTCTTTACACCCTCTAACTTATTTTAACAAACGATAGTATCTACACTAAGGGGTAGAGGAGTGGACTAAGCCTAACAATGAGCTTATCATAATAATGTGGTTCAACTTTAGCTTTGGCAAGAATTGACCTAAGATCTCTAACTGCCTTATTAAACGAACACATTTTCTCAGCTACTAGGTTGTAGAACCACTTGGATCTAATCTAGAATAATGTCTATCCGTGATAGTTTTAGAATATTGCAAGCCTACATATTGGAACAATGAAGTAACTATTGATAAAAAAAAGAATGTTTTAAGGAATAAATACTTATATGCCATGAGTTCACTGTCACGTGGTGTCTCGGTTGAATAATATGTTATGTGTTTGTTTTTCTGCATAGCATATTAATGGTCCGAGACATTCTAAACTGTTGAAGTTGTTATTGTATGTTGTTCTCGTTGCACGATAAACTTATTGGTTGCTCAGCCAATTAAAGCATCTCTAAAAGAGATGTCAAATTTAGGATAATCAAATAAAATTTACGGAAAGCTTGATATAAGTCCAATTTTTTGAGCCAATAGTAGGAATAGTTCAATTTATTAAAATAAGTCTAATTCCTTAAGTTTAATTATTTTATTATCAATAATTATCTCAATGTTAAGATTTATTATAAAAATCAAATTTATTCCTAATTATCTCTTTGATTATTTATTTTTATTTATTGTTTTGTTATTTCTTGTTCTTCCTACTACTTTAAACCCCATTTATTAATTTTTATAATCAACTTTTATCAGACGTTAATTATGTTTAGGAAAAATTACACAAAACTACCTTAATCATAAGTCAAACCACAATCTCATAAATGTTTTAAATATTGCAATGTCATACTTCATCTTAAAATTTGTTGTAATGTTAGATATCCGCTAATTTTTCTATTAATTTGATAATTAAATGATTATGTGGCAAGTAGGGTCCACTCCTATTAATAAAAAATAAAAAAATGGGGCCCACTACTTCTATTGATAAAAATAAATAAATAATAAACAAACTAAAAAATAAAAAAATGGGGCCCACCCCCTTCTTCTCCACCAAGTACCAACCTTAGCCAAACCCTGCCCATCGTTCTCCCTCCCCACGCACCAACATGACAAAACCCAGAAAATCGGCAGCCACCGTCGCCCAAGTGGTCCAAACCCAAACACGTTAGTCGGCCAACAAAACCCGAACTCCGTTTCGAGCCCGACCCATTCAGAACGTGCCCATGATCGTTGCCCGGTTCGAGAAGTACAGGGAGGTCGTGAAGGCAGGTCTTGGGCCGGGTCCAAAGGCGTGGCCTAGTGCGAGGAGGAGAATGCGCAGTGCGTCGCAAACGGAAACGAGGTCAAGCGGTTCCATTGTCTCGGTCCCGACTTCAAGGTGTACAAATCGTACAACTGCGTATCAGGGTTTCACGGCGGAAAAGGAAAAGCAATTTGCACGTATTCCTGTGTGGCCCACGAGAGCGCGGGTGCGGGTGGGGCAGGGAAGGAGGGCGACACTTGTTTGCCAGTTCATTGCTGGTTAGATTTTGAAGTAGACGGAGCTGATGCTGGTTTATCAGGGCGGTCGGAGGAGGCACAAGGTGGTGAAGGAAGGAAGAGGGTGGGGAACGTAGGGACGGATGGTGGAGGAAGAAAGAAAGGTGGATGGGTTGGTGGGGGTGGGCCCCCCTCTTTTTTTTTTATTTTATTTAAATATTTTGCCATAAAAAAAGGTATTTTTTTAATAGACTAATTTATTTTTACCTACATGGCACAATTAACTGCCGCATCACTAAAAATATGGGCCATAGACTTGTCACGTCATTAATTAACAATCAGCCAGACGGTTTGATTGATGGATGTACGATATTGGAACGAATTCATAAATTAATGTATGACATTGCAAAGTTCAAAAGATAAGGTATGAGTTTGTTATGTGACCCAAATTTGAGTTGGTTTTGTGTAATTTATAATCAACTTGTCACAGATTAATGTGTCTTACTTGTAGGTATATTATGGTTTTTCTACCCATTAGTTAGGTTTTATATCTTATTTATAGCTACAATGTAAATTCATATTTTTGTTACTTGAGTTAGGATAAAATGTTTTGTAGATAGATTTATGTTAGTATATTAGTTATTTTGTTATAAGATATTTGAAGAATTTAATTGATTTTTAATATTTTTAGAAAATATTAAAGGAGTATAAAAGAAATAAAAACATGTAATTAGATAACTAAAATCACTCCTAAACAGCATCGAAATTTTTGGTCCTGGATCTAAATGTCCCTAAAATTTAATAGCTTACATGGCAATTTGACATATTGATAAAATATGTACTCCAACCCATATTTCAAAATATTATGTCTTATATTAATTAAAGTAGACATGGAAACCAATGGCAAAGAAGCAACATGAGCAAGGGCGGAGCCAGAAATTTTTTTCTTGGGTGGGCTAGCTAAAATTAGTACTATAAAATCATATGTTTATTTTTTTTGTTTATATAAATTATATAATAATCAATATAAAAGACCAACAACGCCACTTAGTACTACGGTCTAGTGGTATTTGTCACAGCCTGTCCCAAATTTTTATGATTTTACAATTTTAAAAGCGTGATTTTACGAAATCACCCTAGAGGTAAAGGGTTTTTGGCTTTCGTTGATCAGTGGATAGTAAGAAGTACGGAATTCTTTTAGCGTATTAATGAAGTATTCGACGATACGGGCTCGTAGGAGCAAGCAGAAGAGGATTTGAAATTTTGGTTAAAGTTTTACAGAACAGTAAACCGAGAAGCATTTTTAGTTTAATTACTTTTTATACTTTATATATAAAAATAAAAAAATAAAAAAAAATAAAAAGATTGGGCGAGCTGCCCAATCGGGAAAGATGAGAGGAGAAAGTTCTAGAGAATCAAGAGAAGAGAGAAGAGCAGACTAACCAACCAGAGGAGAGAACAGGAGGGAAATGAGGGAGAAGGAGAAGGAGGGGAAGTCGGGTTCCCTTGACCCGCAACCCGTTTTCAACCCGGTCGGCAAACACCTCCCTTTTCGACGATTTTCACCCATTTTTCCGACGAATTGCTTCCAGAAACCTCTTGAGAACTCCTCCACAACCTTCCCTCTATCCATTCCATCTTAAATTTGGTGAGATTTGGCCTTGAAAATGGAGAAATTCGCAAGGAGGGGTGCGGCGGCTTTGGCTTCGAATCACCCAATCCCGAAGCAATTTCTTTCCATTTCCACCCCCCATAGCATCCTCTTGAGGCTTAGAACAAAGCCCAAGCAATGGTTGGGACAACGGAGTTGTTTTAGAGTCAGATTGAACACACCCAAAACCTAGGGTTCCGTACGGTTTTGGTGAAATTGAGGTGCTTCCAAGCCAATTTGGCCTTGGCCACAGGTATAAAGTTTACTCTACTCACTGAGATCTTCATTTCTGTAAATTTTGGTAATTTTTGAAAATATTTGGATTTTCCGACGAGCCGGGACGGCCGACCGCCACCCGCGGCGGCACTTGGCCAGGGGGCCGCCAATGTTATTCTTAGGCTAAATGAATTGCCTTGATATCATTTTTGGTTATTGTGTAACGTAGATTGATTGTTTGGACCTAAATTCTTTACATTACGTTACTTGGTGAAAATGTGAATTGACGATCCGACCGTTGGATCGTGACCAAACTTTGATACGTTGTAATACGTAATATTTGAGGATTATAGGAACTTACGGATTGGGAATCCGATTTACGGATCTTCCGAAATTGGAGTTGTAAGTTCATATAATAGAATGTTAACCGTCACTTGGTTTTGGCAATTGACGGAGATCCGACCGTTGGATGGTAGTGACATTTTAGGATGTTGTTCTAGAGGTATTTTGTGAACCTCTGGAAGTTACGGATCAAAAATTTGAGTTAGGGCACAGTCTTTCACGTGTTGTTCACCTCCCGTACCATATGCTCACCTTGGATCCAAGTTAGGTGCACAGGCTTGTCGTACAAACCACCACAGGTGGTTTCGACTTGTAGGTGACCCGCATTTAATTGCACAGTCTTCACGTGATTGTAGCACTAGAGCATATTTATTTTACACCCAGGCTTATTGTACAAACCACTAAAGGTGGTTCCGACTCGTGTGCAGGATTTGATATGAATGGATATGATGTGAGATTAGTTATGAGCCATAGTTTCAGCTGTGCTGATCACACGGTTGACATGTTATTATTTATGATGAGCTATAATCAACCGTACAGGCCACTGAGATGGATCTGGCTTATGTGATTTGATTTGAGATGCATCACCTGTTATTACCTTTTTGTCGTATTCGGAGCATGAGCATGGCATACACTCAGTGGCATATTGATAGCATGACTTGAGATATGATTTATGATGAGTAATATGTATATATGCTATTTTTCTGGGAAATTATACAGGTTTTACGGCGAGGGGTTAGAGCATTTGAAAAGAGAAAAGGTTTTGAAAAGATTTGTTTTTGCCCACTCATGCGTTTTGTTTTTTGCCCCTCCAGGTTCTAGGTAGCGGAGCTTTGGTGACCACAAGGAATCCAACGAAGTTCTGACAGAATTCACAAAAGTAGGATTCACCTTCGGGTGTCATATCTTATTAATTGTCCTACTCGACTGCAACTAGATGTTCTTATTGCTGTGAATGTGTATTTGTACACTTAGACTCGCACTAGCATCATTTCTTAGCTAGTATTACTAGTGATTCGGTTTTTATTTATTCGTAATTCTATTTATCTTCTTAGCTTCCTCACTATGCACATGGTTACGTCACTCTCACATGATGGCCAGCACGCCCTCCTTAGGACAGGGTGTGTCAGTATTCGTTCGATTCTCACTAAAGGCAAATTTAAACCACATTATTGCAAGCCCATTGTGAGGCTTAGCCACTCCCCCCACCCCTTTAGTGTGACATCCCACATCGCCCAGGGGAGTGATCCTTATATGTATATTCCCATCCCTACCTAGCACGAGGCTTTTTGGGAGCTTATTGGCTTCGGGTTCTGTAGGAACTTCAAAGTTAAGCGAGAAGGGGGCTAGAGCAATCCCATGATGGGTGACCCACTGGGAAGTTGCTCATGAGTTCCCAAAAACAAAGCCGTGAGGGAATGGTAAGCCCAAAGCGGACAATATCGTGCTACGGTGGTAAAGCGAGCCCAGGAAGTCATCCGCCCCGGGCCGAGATGTGACAATTTGGTATCAGAGCCTAACCCTGGTCGTGGTGTGCCGACGAGGATGTTGGGCCCCTAAGGGGGTGGATTGTGACATCCCACATCGCCCAAGGGAGTGATCCTTCTATGTATATTCTCATCCCTACCTAGCACGAGGCCTTTTGGGAGCTTACTGGCTTCGGATTCCGTAGGAACTCCGAAGTTAAGCGAGAAGGAGGCTAGAGCAATCCCATGATGGGTGACCCACTGGGAAGTTGCTCGTGAGTTCCCAAAAATAAAACCGTGAGGGAATGGTAAGCCCAAAGCGAACATTATTGTGCTACGGTGAAGTCAGGGCCGGGGAAGTGGTCCTGCCCGGGCCGGGATGTGAAACTTAGTGTAGATAATATAGTCTAGTGAAAAAAAAAAGAAAAAAAAAAGAACAGCAATAGAATATAAATTATTCTCAAAATCATAACCTAGTCGATAAATTCAAGGACCATACAAATAATTAACCTACTAATTAAATCAAGAATTAGTAAATAGGGAGATTAAGAACGTACCAAAGGTGACTTCATTGGAAAATTGTAATGGAAAGTAAGGAATTGCGGAAATAGGGATTTAATTGTGGATTCAAAAAAATTATTTTTCTTTTCTTGAGTAATAAGCACAAAAGCTAAATCACATAGGGTAAATGGTCTTTTTCTTTTACAAATAGGATAAAGGGAGATGGGAGATAGAACTAATTTATAATTTTTAGCATGAAACTTATGATTTATTACCTATCCTCTACAAAATATACATTAAAGAATAACGTATTAAAAATTAAGTGGGCTATATAAGCATGAGTTTACAAAAGAATAGTGTTATTCATAGACCCAAATTTACCTCCAACACATCCTTATTAATTTTTTGCCATTGATCATCTTCAATTTATTCTATCCAACTGATAGGAGCATATTTATGCGACTTTGTTAGCTTATTTCCTTGCATTTAGTGAGTTAGTTTCTATTTATTATAGTGATTGAAGCTATTTTTGTGTATTTGTAGGTTCAATTGGCTAAAGTGGCAAGAAAAGGCAATTTGGAGCATTTTAGAGTAGTTTTGGGCTTGGAATGGATAGCACATGCATGGAGCAAGGTGGATGGACGAATTTGAAGTTCAAGAAGGGCTAAGAATATGCTAAAGAGATGGAAGACTTAATTCAAGACAAAGAAGATATGGAATTCAACAAAGAAAGAAGGAACATGAGCCAAACTACCTTATTTTGCTTAGCTTAATCCTAGTCCTACACTACCTAAGTTCCAGCTGCTAGGGGGATCCCTCATTATATTAGGATACCTAAATATATGATTCTAGAAGGTTTAATCCTAATTCCACAAGGGTGCCGCACCTACTCTTTCTAGAAAATACATTCCTTGCTGATAGGAGCATATTTATGCGACTTAGTTAGCTTGTTTTCTTGCATTTACATAGTTAGTTTTCCATTTCTTAAAGTGTTTTAAGCTATTTTCGTGTGTTTGTAGGTCCTAATGGCAAAAGAGGAAACAAAGTGCATTTTGGAGCTTTTTGGAGCAATTTTGGGCTTAGAATGGATAGCTTGCATATGGAGCAAGGTGGATGGATGAATTTGAAGTCAAAATAGGCTAGGAACATGCTACAAATCGGGAGAAACAAGTTTAAGACAAAGAAGATAAGGAAAGAGTAAGAAACATGGAACATTATCCAAACAACCTTATCTTATCCAAACCTTATCTTATCTTATCCTAACCTAATCTTGTTCCACCTTAATTCCAGCTGCAAAGATGACTCATTTTCACATTAAATCACCTAAATATCTGGTCCTAGAAGCCTTATTTTCTTGCCCTAAGTTTGTGCCACATATCTTATCCCTTGTCCTTCTAGAAACCTGTCACAATACCCTATTTTAGAAGCCCTAAGGATCTGCCGCACCCTCTCCTTATTCTCCTTGGTTTCTGTCATGTAACTAATCCTTTTTCCAATACAAATCTGCCATGAAACCCTAGCCCTATATATATGATGTGAAAATTAACTTGACACACAAATTAAACCCTATTTGTGACAATTGTAGTATCTATGCAAGTAGGGATCGTTCTAGACCGAAGATTAACTAGGGGTGCTAATCAACACAATTAAAACTTAAAAACATTAATTTAGACTCTATAGACTTAAAACTAACTCAAAACACTTAAAACAACAACAAACAATCCAAAAGACTCAATTTTAGACCTAACAAGTGATTTTGACGAAAATAAAACTTAACTTGACTCAAAAGACTAAAAGAAAACAGATTTTGACTCAAATAACAAGACTAAATGAAAGGGGGATTATTTTTGACGAATTTAAAACTTAAAACAGAAACTTTGCATAAAACACTTTGTAAAAACGAATTTGGGTGAATTAAATGGGTGAAAGGCTAGTTAGAGGGTCCTTCTCCACACATGATATATGCATATAAACCAATTTCCAGTTATTATTCCTTTAGACTATAAATGACAATGCCCCAAGTTAATTGCATCGCACAATCCACCATCAGATTTTCCTTATTTCATTGAATTAGATGGAATACGCGTCCCAACCAAATTATCTTTCTCAAGTTCCCTATATGAAACACATAATAAAGATACATATCAAAAGTTATTAAGTTCTATGAAAATCATAAGCATTGACAAGGCATTCATCACTATGAAACGCATGAGGCTCATACCAAGGATTTACTTAACACGATTGTGACTAGCAACCTCCACTACTTGTGACTATAAGTGAATAACTATTACGTGAAACTCCCTTATACTCTAGCATCAAATTCATGCATGCAAATTAAGTGTCGACCCTCAACAACCATACATAAACAAGTTTTGATAACTTACATAAGCAAATCACATTCAAGACTTAAGAAACAATAACTGGATATAATCAATTCATATAAAACATATAATCATGGCTTCGAATTCACCTCCAACTAAAAAGAAATTAGTTCCACACGTTCATCATAATTGAAAACCAAATTAATATAAACATTGAACTAAAACTAAGGATAGAATACACCTAGAAACACTCCACACTCCAATGGCAGATTTCGAACCCTCCTTGGATGACAGATTGCACAAGTCTTCTTCTCCTTCCTTCCTTGCTTGCGGCACTAGGGTGATGTGGTGTGAATTGTGGTGTTGTATGGCTGAATGTATGAATGAATGAATGAATCAGTGAATGGATGGTTTGAATGGTGCGGCATAAGCTTGAATTTATAGGCTAGGTTTTGCACAATTTCTGAAGGAAAAGGATTGCACAATCCTAAGGGAAAAAGGTTAAGGTTTGGCAGAAACCAAAGGGGAAAGGGATAGGGAATTTCGCCAGAAATTAGGGCTTCTAGAAACTAGGTATTTTGTGGCAGAAGAAACTAGGTATTTTGTGGCAGAAATTAGACTTCTAGAAGGGATAAAGGGCAAATTTCTAGAAGAACTTAGGCTAAAGGGTGCGGTACCTTTGTAGGAGAGGGATTACAACTCCTAAACCTTCAAGAATGGCATATATGCGGCACATAAAGGATTAGGCATCTAGAATCTGAGTTATGTGTTTAAATGTATATCTAATCCCTTCTAAATAGCTAGAACTAAGGCACAAACTGATTTGGATAAGATAAGATAGGATAGGATAAGGTTGGTTAGGATAGGATAAGATAAGGTTGGATAATGTTCCTTATTTCTTGCTCTTTCCTTATCTTCTTTGTATTTGAACTTCTTTCTCCATATTTGTAGCATCTCCTAGCCTCTCTTGACTTCAATTTCATCCATCCATTTTGCTCCATAGTTAAGCTATCCAATTCATGCCCAAAACTACTCCAAATAGCTCCAAAATGCACTTTCTTGCTTCTTTTGCTATTAGGACCTACAAACATACGAAAATAGCTTAAAAGACTATAATAAGTAGTAATTAACTAACTAAATGCAAGGAAACAACATTACTAAGTAGCATAAATATGCTCCTATCAATATACACATATATGCAGCACCACATGGGGGAGAGTTTTAGAGAGAAATCAGAAAATTCAAAGGTGTGCCGCATCAAGGAAAGGAAGGAAGGGAGAAGCCTTTGTGCCATGCCTATGCCCAAGCTTTTGGGAGTGTTGGAGCGTCTCTGGGGTGTCTTCTATCCTTGTTTTAGTTTTACAATTATGTTGATTTCGTTGTTAATTTCTGCAATTATGTGGAACTAATTTCTTTATAGTTGGAGATGAATTCGAAGCCATGATTATATGTTTTATATGAATTGATTACATCCAATTATTGTTTCTTGAGACTTGAATGTGATTTGCTTATCTGAGTTATCAAAACTTGTTTATGTATGTTGATTGAGGGTCAACACTTAATTTGCATGCATGAATTTGATGCTATAGTATAAGGGAGTTTCACCTAATCGTTATGAACTTATATTCACAACTAGTGGAAGTCACTAGTCATGATTGTGTTAAGTAAATCATTGGTATGAGTATCATGGTTTTCATAGTTATGAATGCCTCGTCAATGCTTATGGTTTTCAAAGAACTTAATAACCTTTGATATGTCTTTCTATCATGCTTTTCATAGTTAGGGAACTTGATAAGGATAATTTGGTTGTGATGCGTAACCGTCCAATTCAATGAGTTAAGGAAAATCTGAAAGTTAATTTGCGTTTTTCACGGTTAATTTGGGGCATTGTCATTCATAGTCTAAAGGAATAATAATTGGAAATTGGTTTGTATACATATATCATGTGTGGAGATGAACCCTCTAACTAGCCTTTCACCCTTTTTAATTCACCAAATTCGTTTTTATAAAGTGTTTTATGCAAAGTTTCTGTTCTAAGTTTCAATTAAGTCAAAAACAATCTCCTTTCGTTGAGTCTTGTTATTTGAGTCAAAATCTGTTTTCTTTTAGTCTTTTGAGTCAAGTTAAGTCTTATTTTCATCAAAATCACTTGTTGACAAGCTCATATTTATATATATTTTATATCAAATTCACTTGTCTTTTCTTAGTTAGTTCCTTATATTTTTGAGCTATTTAATTTGTTTTTGTGTTTTGTAGGACTTGTCAAGCAAAGAAAAGAAAAATAGCACAAGTGGGATTTTAAGTAACAAATTCGTCAAAACTGCCTGTGCACGTCAGCTGACTTTGGAATTAAGTTGCGGACAGCTCAGAATGAATTAGAGAATGAGCCTTATATGTTTGGAAAGCTACGGCTGTCTATTTTCTGGAGCATTTCGCGGATTGTTAATATCATGTTTCTAGAAGAAGTTATGGCCATTTTAACACTGAAAGGTTCCCAAGAGGCTGAGCAGTTTGTAACTGACAAGAAAGCATTGAAAGCAAAAAATCCAATAAAACTAGCAGCCAAAATTGATGCAATCAAGAACAAACCAGCTGACACCTATTCAAATATCAGAGGAAATGGAATAAAGATGAGGATTAAGAGGGAGTTATTGGCATAAAGGCTACCCAAGGAGTTACAATTGTTTCACCATTTCCTCTCACTTATTGTCATCACTAAATGGCTATTAGTGGGTGAGTTAAGCAGAAGAAAATGATGCAGCAAGAATTGGTTTAAAAGTAGTGTTGGGGAAGGAAGGAAAGCGGTAAGCCTCAGTCGATTTCTTTCGGTTCTATTTTCTCAAACTCATGTCTATCTTTTGTTTTAACTTAAGGATTGTGTAACTAAATTTTTAGTAGTTAGGGGCTGTTTGAAGCCCCGAATATGATTGCAAGTTTGTTATGACATTTCGTTTGAATTATGATAGGAGCATATTTAGGCGACTTACTTAGCTTGTTTTCGTGCATCTTTGTTGTTAATTCATAGTTGTTTTAGTAGATTAAGCCATTTTCGTGTGTTTTTAGGTTCATATGGCTAAGGGAGCAAAAAGATGCATTTTGGAGCATTTTGGAGCAAAATTGGGCTTGGAATGGATAGCATATGATTGGAGCCAAAGTGTTGGACGAATTTGAAGACCTTGTATTCACTTTGGACATAAAACAAAGGGCCTAGCCCATTCTCTCTTAAACCAACCCCAAGGCCATGCATTTCCTTCCAATTCCAAAACCCACAATCACTTCAAAAGCCATGCAAATCCATATTCAACACCCTAAACTACAACCATGCATCATTACACCACCTTCTCCATCTTCATTCCACATGCATTTCAACTCACATGCACTCATCATCATTCAACCTAGTGTCACTCCCATACTTTTCCATTGTATAATTCATCCACATGCATCTTTAATCATTCACTCACAAGCTTTAACCAACAAACAAATCATCCATCACATGCATCATCATCAAACAAACACTCAATGCCGTGGGTTCCCTTTGCTCCCCTTGTGCAATTCCAGTTTTCACATGTGTCCTAGCTGTTTTTCCATCATTCCTCCACACAAATGCTTAAACAAATAGCCATATGTTCCCTCCACTACCCCTATAAATACCCTAGCATTCATTCATTCAATTCATATCTCATATTTCCATTCACAACACTTCACACAACACAAATACCATTCCATTGCCGTGAGTCCCACTTCATTTTCTGCATATTTTCTCTTCATTCTTCCATCTCCAACCACTCCCTACTCCATTCCACATACACCTAAAGCCCTTAAGCTCACCTTAGACTTTGTGCTACAACAACGAGGAAGAAAAGAGTGCTTAAACGTTCATACAATTCAAGTTTGAGTTGTTGGAATGTTTAGGTGTTTCTTTGATTTCAAAGTTTAAATTTAATTCTCTTTGTTTTGTACGTATGAGAAGGGAAGAGAAGAGTGCCTAAACGTTCATACAATTCACGTTTGAGTTGTTGGAATGTTTAGGTGTTTCTTTGATTTCAAAGTTATGAGGAACTAAACCCCCTTTAGCTAGGGGGTGATTCGAAACTATGTTTATATTTGCATTTTGAATTGATTACGTTTGGTTGGAATTTCATAAGTTGTGGATTCAATTCGTTTAACTGTTTGATTGATAACTTATTTATGTATGTTCATTGAGATTGCAAGCTTAATTTTCATGCATAAATATGACGCTAGAATATAAGTGAATTTCATCTAATCGTTATGAACTTATATTCACAAGTAGTAGAGGTTGCTTATAAACAATCGCATTAAACGAATTCTTGGCATAAGTTTCATGCGTATTCCATAGTAACGAATGCCTCGTCGATGTTTATGATTTCCGTTGAACTTAATGATCTTGGTTAAATGTCTCTATCATGCGTATTCCATAGTTAGGGACTTTGATTAAGAATAATTTGGTTGTAATGCGTATTCCATTCAATCCAACGAATTTAGGGAAATCTGAAAGTTAATCTAAGCGGATCTAATTAACTTGGAGCATTGAGTTTCACAACTTATCGAAAGACCAACTGAGAATCAATTTTGTTTGCAAGTGTAACATGTGTGGAGAAGAACCCCTTGGCTATTCCATCATCCATATTTTTATCACATTCATATTTACATTTTGCCTTTAATTATATTCTGTCTTTTTAATTTAATATCGTCCAACCACAATTTCCCCCCCCTATTTTGTTAAGTCTTAATCATTCGTATTTGTTTTATTTTTGTATCTTTAAGCTTTTGGAGTCATAAACAATTGCAAATTCGTCTAAATCAAGTTCTAGCTTCTATTTGAGTCAATTTGATTGTTTTAGACAATTTGAGTTTTTCAAAGCCATTCTGAGTCATAGTAGTCTTGTTAAGAGTATTTTAATTTAGTTTTTATGTTTTTAAGTCAATTTAGAAGGTTTTAGCAAGCCCTCCTAATCCCCGGTCTAGAACGATCCCTCACTTATCCATTCTACTACAATTGTCAAACGAGGGTTTAATTTGAGTGTCAAGTAAATCTCGCATCAAATTTTGGCGCCGTTGCCGGGGATTAGCAACTTTGCTAATCCTTTGTCTTTATTTTTATATTTTTTTTTGTTTTTCGTGCATTCTTATTTCAGATTCTTAGTTTGTTTGTTTCCTTGTTTTTTTTAGTACTGTGTATGACTCGTCGCTCTCGGCCTATTATAGAGAACATCTCCGACTTTGACGGTGATTTTGAACGCACTTTGAGGAGAACGAGGAGTCAACAAGAGCCACCACAACCTCCACCACAACCTGGGCTTGAAGAAGACGAAGTAGGTGTAGAAGAAAAGCCCACGGATCAGATTTTTGAAGAAGAACAAGCCATGGCAGCAGATAATAGAACCATCAAGGAGCTTTCGGCCTCGGGTTTGGATAATGCATTGCCTCTTTGTATCCAATACCCCACGGCTGCAGAGGGGAAGACTGAGGAATTTGAACTCAAGTCCAGTTTGTTACACCATATTCCGAAGTTCCATGGCTTGTCTATGGAAGACCCCAACAAACACTTGAAGGAGTTCGAGGTGGTTTGTTCGAGCATGACCCCCGTCAATGTGGATGGGAGTATATTGAAGATGAAGGCCTTTCCATTTTCACTTATGGACAAGGCCAAAGATTGGCTCTACGAACTAGCCCCGGGAACTGTGACTTCGTGGGAGAGTATGAAGCGTGCTTTCTTGGAGAAATTCTTCCCTACTTCGAGAGTGATTCTCCTACGGAAGAAAATTAGTGGTATTCAACAGAATCATGGTGAGACATTCCCGGCTTATTATGAGCGCTTCAAGGGCCTTGTAGCTTCATGTCCTCAACATCAAATGAAGGAGGAACTTCTCCTTCAATATTTCTATGAGGGCCTCCTTCCTATCGAACGTCAAATGGTTGATGCGTCAGCGGGAGGAGCATTGGTGGACAAAACACCAAGGGATGCCAAGATTCTCATAGCCAACCGAGCGCTCAACGCTCAACAATATGAAGGAGTGGGCCAAAGGGAAGCCCCACGGCAACAAAGTGTAAATGAGGTGAGTGCTATTTCTGAAATTCAATCACAACTTGCTAATCTTACTTCTCTTGTTTCTCAGGTTGTGATTGGTCCAAAAGCACAAGAACACCAAGTTTGTGGCGTGTGCTCAATTCAAGGGCATCCATCCGACAAGTGCCCTCAACTAATCGAGAATGGTGGGTGGGAATCTGCCAATGCAATTGGTTTCCAAGGACAAAATCAAAACAACCCATACTCGAACACTTACAATGCCGGATGGAGGGACCATCCAAACTTCAAATGGAGGGAGCCACAACAAGCTGCCCAACAAGGAGGATTTAGGCCAAACCCCCCTGGTTTTTATTCCAAGCCGTATGCACCCCAACAATCCCAACAACCTTCGGCATCATCTCATTCAGGTACGTCTTTGGAAAGTAATCAAGCTATGCAATTACTAACCTCTATTTCGCAGGGGTTGCAAAATCAAAACAACCGAATAGAAAATAACGAGAAGGAGATGATGGATATGAAGAAACAAATAGGGCAGATTTCTGAGTTCCTTGGACAGATTAGAGAGCAAGGAAAGCTTCCTAGCTCAACCACAGTCAATCCAAAGGGAGGATTCGAATCCGCCAAGGCCATCACCCTAAGGGGTGGAAAAGAAGTTGGGACCGAGCCAAACAATCCCAAATCTGCCCAGAAAGTAGATGAAGAGACGACACAACCTGAGGCAGATCACCCTAACTCGGCCAAATCAGGTAATTTAAGTTCAAATTCATGTACTTCACGTCCTAATCTGCCCAATGTACCTTTTCCTCACAGGTTCATGCAAGAAAAAAAGGAAGAAAGCGAGAAGGACATTCTTGAAACGTTCCGGAAAGTGCAAGTGAACATACCGCTTCTCGATGCAATCAAACAGGTTCCAAAGTATGCTAAATTCCTCAAGGACCTATGCAATACAAAGAGAAGAAGGGCAAACAAAGAAGTAGTGAAGGTAAGCGAGAATGTGTCCGTTGTTTTGCAACGTAAACTGCCTACCAAGTGCAAAGACCCCGGTAGTTTCACGATTCCTTGTGTAATTGGACATAATCGTTTTGAACATGCCATGCTTGATTTAGGTGCATCCATAAATGTCATGCCTTATTCTATTTATGCATCTATGAATTTGGGTGAATTAAAACAAGATGGTGTAATTATACAATTGGCTGATCGTTCTAACGCGTATCCAAAAGGAGTTTTGGAGGATGTGCTTGTGCAGGTGAACCATTTAATTTTTCCGGCTGATTTCTACGTCCTAGACATGGAGGATTCAGCCCATTCTACATCTTTGCCGATTCTCCTTGGTAGGCCATTCATGAAGACGGCCCGAACGAAGATTGATGTATACAAAGGCACCTTGACAATGGAATTCGATGGGGAAGTGATTGATTTTAATATTTCTGAAACTATGAGATATCCCGTTGATGACCATTCTTGTTTTTCCATTGATGTTATCGATTCTTTGGCGCAGGTATACCTTGAAGAATTGAACGTTGACGCCCTGGAAACAACCATCACTAAGGCCATAGAGCGCAAAAATGAAGGATTTGGGCCAATGCAAGGCCACGGCAAGGAGGAGGAATTCTTTGCAATGGGTTCTAGTGAAGAAATAATTGAGGTTGTGGCAGCCCTTGAGTCATTGCCACAACAATATGGTAAGGTTCCACTCTCACTTTCAAATTCAGTTTCCACTAAGATGCTACCTTCTGTTGTTCAGGCACCATCGCTTGAACTTAAGCCGTTGCCGGACCATTTGAAGTATGTGTTTTTGGGAGAAGGCGAAACATTGCCCGTCATCATTTCATCAAGTCTCACAGCAATGGAGGAGGAGAAGCTTGTGAGGGTGCTGCGAGAGCACAAAATGGCCATAGGGTGGACTTTGGCCGACATTAAAGGAATAAGCCCTACCACATGCATGCACCGTATACTTCTTGAGGAGGGGGCTAAACCAACTCGAGAGGCTCAACGCCGTCTCAACCCTCCAATGATGGAAGTGGTGAAGAAGGAAATAATCAAGCTTTTGGATTGCGGAGTGATCTACCCTATCTCCGATAGCCGTTGGGTCTCTCCAGTTCAAGTCGTTCCCAAGAAGTCCGGAGTAACTGTTATCAAGAATGATGAGAATAAGCTCGTGCCTACACGCATTCAGACTGGATGGCGAGTATGTATCGATTACCGGAAGCTAAATGCCATGACTAGGAAAGATCACTTTCCTTTGCCATTCATCGACCAGATGCTCGAAAGGTTAGCCGGTCATGCTTTTTACGGTTTTCTTGATGGATACTCTGGATATAACCAAATTGTGATAGCCTCGGATGATCAAGAGAAGACCACATTCACATGTCCCTTTGGAACATTTGCCTATTGTCGCATGCCATTTGGCTTATGCAACGCACCGGCCACTTTCCAAAGGTGTATGGTAAGTATATTTTCCGATTTTGTTGAAAAGATCATTGAGGTTTTCATGGATGATTTCAGTGTATTTGGGAGTTCATTTGATAATTGCTTGGATAATCTGACCTTAATTTTGAAACGATGTGTTGAAACTAACCTTGTCTTGAATTGGGAGAAATGTCACTTTATGGTGAAACAAGGTATAGTTTTAGGACATATTGTTTCAGAAAAAGGAATTGAAGTAGATAAATCGAAAATAGACCTTGTACGTCACTTACCCTCTCCTACTTCGGTTAGAGAGGTACGTTCGTTTCTTGGCCATGCAGGGTTCTATAGGCGTTTTATCAAGGACTTCTCCAAGATGTCCAACCCTCTTTGCCGATTGCTTCAAAAAGATGTGCCATTCAAGTTTGATGAAGAGTGTAATTCGGCATTTAACCAACTCAAGGAGAAGCTAGTCTCGGCCCCCATTATTGTACCTCCAGATTGGAGCCTTCCGTTCGAGCTCATGTGCGATGCATCCGACTATGCATTAGGAGCTGTTCTAGGACAAAGAAGAGACAAGCGGCCGCATGTCATATACTATGCCTCTCGGACTCTCAATGATGCCCAATTGAACTACTCCACGACGGAAAAAGAACTTCTAGCTGTGGTTTTTGCTTTAGATAAATTCCGTTCATATTTAATTGGTACTAAAGTAATCGTTTATTCTGATCATGCAGCTTTGAGGTACTTGCTCACGAAAAAGGAAGCAAAGCCGAGGCTTATCCGTTGGATTCTTCTTCTTCAAGAATTTGATATTGAAATCCGGGATAAGAAAGGAAGCGAGAATGTAGTGGCTGACCATTTAAGCCGAATGATCCACGAGGAGCATGAACATGCCGTACCTATCCCTGAAACTTTTCCCGATGAGCAGCTGCTATCCATTGAGGTAAGTGAACCATGGTATGCAGATTTAGTGAATTACTTGGTGGCTAAACAAATTCCAAATGAACTAAACAAGCACCAACGTGATAAGCTTAAAAATGATGCACGTTTCTATGTTTGGGATGACCCTTATTTGTGGAAGTATTGCTCAGATCAAATTGTACGTAGATGTGTGCATGATTCTGAATTTCACTCAATTCTAAGCTTTTGTCACACATATGCATGTGGGGGTCATTTTGGCACACAACGCACTGCCCTCAAGGTTCTAGAGTGTGGTTTTTATTGGCCGACTATATTTAGGGATGCTAGAACCTTTTGTATGTCTTGTGATCGTTGCCAACGAATGGGTAACATAGGTACCAAGGACCAAATGCCGCAAACCCCTGTCTTTAATGTTGAAATTTTTGATGTTTGGGGCATTGATTTCATGGGCCCTTTTCCTCCATCTTATGGTTTCACTTATATCTTGCTAGCCGTTGATTATGTTTCTAAATGGGTGGAAGCAAAAGCCACCCGTACTAACGATTCTAAGGTGGTTGCAGATTTCGTGAAAACTAACATTTTTGCTAGGTTTGGAATGCCGAGAGTAATCATAAGTGATGGAGGGTCTCACTTTTGCAATCGGACCATTGAGGCGTTGCTAAGAAAGTACCATGTCAACCATAAGGTCTCCACACCTTACCATCCTCAAACAAATGGCCAAGCCGAGGTGTCTAACCGAGAAATCAAACAAATTTTGGAGAAGACCGTTGGACCAACAAGGAGGGATTGGAGCTTACGTTTAGATGATGCACTGTGGGCATATCGTACGGCATACAAAACACCCATTGGGATGTCACCTTTTTGGCTCGTCTATGGTAAGCCATGTCATTTGCCCGTAGAGTTAGAGCAGAAGGCACATTGGGCCGTGAAGATTTTCAACATGGACATAGATGCAGCGGGAGTTCATAGGAAGCTCCAATTGAATGAACTTGAGGAGATTCGGAATGAAGCCTATGAGAATGCCCGGATGTACAAAGCCAAGACCAAAGCATTCCATGATAAAATGATTCGAACCAAGACCTTCACAGTTGGGCAGAAAGTGTTACTTTTCAACTCTCGCCTACGTTTGTTTCCTGGTAAGTTGCGTTCTAAATGGATTGGCCCGTTTGTTGTTACTAATGTTTTCCCTCATGGTGCAGTGCAAATCAAAAGTTCAAAGACGCAGCAAGAATTCAAAGTGAATGGGCATCGATTGAAGCCCTATTACGAGATGTTTGAGGAGCATGTCGTGGAGGAGGTACCCCTCCATGCCGTGGAACCTAGTCAAGCTTAAACGGAGGTACCGTCCGGCTGCAAGACGTAAAAGAAAGCGCTTCGTGGGAGGCAACCCATGCATCCGAATAGAGAAGAACTTGGAAACCCCTTTAAGAGACTTATTTTTATTCCTTTCTTTTTCTTTACTGCCTTTACTTTGCTTTCTTTCTCGTATTTGTTTATTTGCTTGCTCTGTTGTGACTTTCTGCTTAAAACATTGAGGACAAAGTTTGATTTAAGTGTGGGGGGGTAAACAATTTGTATTTGCATGAATTTCGTGGGATTTATTCACCTTTCACTTAGAATGTTGTTTCTTGCTGTTTTAAGCGTTTTTAGAGTGTTTTAGTGTGTTTTATAGTGTCTTGGTATAAAACTCCGAAAATTTGATAAAAATTAAAAAAAAAAAAAAAAAAAAAAAAAAACTCCAAATCCAGATTCCTAAAAAAAAAAAAAAAAAAAAAAAAACTCTTCTCTTTGTTGCTATTTCGTTTCTGCCTTGTTAGGTTGTTTAATTGTTATTGTTTGTTTGTTTATTAATTGTGTGAGTCTATGATTGTAACATTGAGAAAATGTTTGATTTATTGATAGGCACTGCTAAACAAAGAAAGATGGTGCTTCACAAAGGGTGTTTGCTTGAGGCCCCACTACGTGGCTTTACTCTTGAAGCGGAAGGCGTAGGAACAGAAGGCGTAGGAACAGAAGGCATAGGAGCAGAAGGCATCGAAGATAGAGCATTCCAGGCCTCAATACTTGGCCAAGCGCTGGATGAGCCAGGAAAAAGGTGCCTCTGGAGGAAAGACGAAAACCTTTGACGGTCACTGTGAATCCGACCTTCAGACTCTTGCAGCTCATCAAGCTTCCTCTTCATGCCCGTCGAATAGTTGTTTGCAAGCACGTGCAAACTTCTATTCTCATACTTCAGCTGCTGGATCTCCTGCTTGAGACTTTCCACCTCTGCCATCAATGATTCCACCTGACGGGAGCGGGCAAGCAGGCGTTGGCCCATGTTGGACACAGAACTCGCACACTGAACACTAAGTGCGAGGGACTCTTGAACGGCCAGCTCATCGGACCGTCCTGACAGCAGCCTACTATCTTTCGGAGTGAGGAGGTTCCTAGCTACTATTGTAGCTGTTGTGGCGTCCTGCATCACGGAGTCTTCACCTGTGAGAGGACCGTTAGAAGAAAAGAAAGAAGGGCGCCATACGTTACCTTGACGCGGCGCGCCCGTATCACTGCTAAGGCTCAATTCCAAGCTAAGGTTCGATGAGTTTGCCATTTTTTTTTCAAAGGTGTTCAAAGATAGGGGTTGATGGAGTAAATTTTCAAAGGGTCGGAGTTGATTTTCAAGAATGGGAGTTCTTCAGAGTGTGTTTGTTGTGGTGATAGATAGCTCTATAAGAAGCCAAGGCGACGCGTCCACCAATTCAAAAAGCCGGAATTTTCGGCGTAATTTAGGCGACGCGTTCTCGGCTTTTCAGAAGGCGCGTTCAACTTTGTCAAAAGATTTCTTCTTTTCTGACAACACGTGGAGGCCATCATCACAACTACACATCTTTAGCCGACAAGCGCAAAGTTCGGCGACGCTTTCTCAGCTTTTCAGAAGACGCGTGCAGCTTTGTCAAAAGGAGCCGCATCTACACTACCACGTGTCGTTCAGAAAGCGAAGGGGCGTCGTTCAGAAATCGAAGGGGCGCCTGCTCAGAAATCGAAGAGGCGTGTTCAGAGATCGAAGAGGCGCCATTATTTCAAAAAGCCGGATTTGCGGGATCAAAACGTTTGTCGACAAAGGTAAAAAGTACCACCACTTGATATTATCTCTATATATGTCGACCTTCGTCTTTTATGGCAGGGCAAACCTGAAGAAAATGCCCAACTCTCCCTCACCTCTGAGGGCGCACTCCCAGCAAAGCCTTTCGAAATACTCAATTCTTTCTTCTTCCCCAAAGATGATACCAGATGCCTGGAGTACATATGACCCAGGAGGAAGCAGCACAACAAATACATGTGCTGATTCATTCACCGCTTCTTCAAAAGCAAAGGTATCTCATATCATCAAGGTCAAAAGCAAAAGTATCTCATATCATGCTCTTTCCCTGTCTTTTTCTTTGTCCTTGTTCTTACTCGCATGGCAAAGTAAAAGAAGCAATCTGCCGGCACTTGGAGTCAGTCTTCCGATCTGGAGCCAACTGCCTGGGATCTATTCCTGATTGCTTACCTAGCGTTGCTCTCGAGTAGTCATCTTCAACGGTTGATACACTTCCGGAGAAGGGACCACTTCTGCAAAGGGGAGCGAGTAAGGCAAGTGAAAATGATACATTGAAGCATGTGGAGACAAACATAGGCTGAGTTATCCTCCAACCCTTTTCAATACGAATTGGAAAGATTGAACAAAGAAACAGACCAAAGGGGTAAGCTCAGACCTTCAGGGGAGACCAAAAGAACCATCCTGCTGCCCAGTTCAAGAAGTAGCACAAAGGAAAATCAACGATGGGCAGAAACCAGTTCAAGAGTAAGCCTGTGGAATCACAAAGATCAAAAGCCTCAATGCAATTACCAAGGAGAAGATGGAATTTACACTCTATAACCAGATTTGCGTCTCTAAACTCTTCTCTTTGTTAATTACATTATGCCATGTTTAGTATGTTTAAGTGCTTTTTGTGTATTTACTTATGCTTTGTGTGAATCTATGCTTAAAACATTGAGGACAATGTTTGATTTAAGTGTGGGGGGGTAACTAAGTATATTTGATGCAAATTCGTGGGATTTATTCACCTATCACTTCACATGTTGTTTCTCACTGTTTTAAAACTGTTTTAGTGTATTTTGTCTTAAAAATTCGAAAATCCCATAAAAATTTGAAAAATTGTTTTGAAAAACCCAAAAAGAGTTGTTTTAAAGTTGTTTTTGTGTGTGTGTTTTAGGATACCTTCCAACACAATGATAAGGATTTGGTTTGTAATTGCATGACGGTTAAAAAGAGTTATTAACATAGAGAAAAGTTTGTTTTACTCTTGGTATATGCTTGGTTATGGTTATAATGTATGACTTCACATGCAATCATAAAAGAAAAATTCGTTTTTGTAACATGCTTGAAGGAAGGAATTCAAACAAACGCTACAACCCTGTGAGACTCGAGCCATTACCTTCTTTGGAGAGTTATTTTCTGTGATTCTGTGTTTTCTAAAGTTGTTGCATGATCTCATTATTCCTTGCTTGGTTGCTACTTAGGATGCAATTGTATCATGATAGAACTAAATGCCAGAACTTATATCCGTTTCATTCAAAGCATAACATTGAATTGCATAACATATATCAAGATGAAGTTGTGTAGTTGCCACCATAACCAAATAGCCTTACTTCCCATATTTCGTATTTGTTGTAAGTTTTAACCCCGTTGAGCCTCGTTTAGCCTATTTTCTTTGCTAACCACATCACCCCTTACCTAGCCTAGAGTAGGACCATCCGTACCCTTTGTTCTTGAAAGATAGTGAGCATGACTTAATTGAATTCCTTTTTATTAATATGTTGCAGAAAATAAGTGTGGGGGAAGGGATTTTTGTGTGTATGTATGTGCCTAAGTCTTAAAGGAGGCACGGGAAAAAGAAAGATGAAAAGAAAAAAAAAAAAAAAAAAAAAAAAGAAAGAAAAAGAGTGAAAATAAGTGAGAATGGACTCACAAGTGTGATTGTTGATGAAAGGGCCCAAAAAGTTTGAATATGGCCCTAAGTTTTGTGACTTCCCCTTGGGTGTTCAAAGTTAACTTCTGCGTTCTAAAGGGAATTCTAAGTGCCTAATTCAATACTTTGCTCACTATTGCTTTAAGAACGTTTGTGTACTCTACCTTTCTTTGTTAAACCATTACCCTTAGCCCCGTTACATCCCTCAACTTCTATCTTGAGTGTTATGTGTTTCAATTTGCGGAGTTTGAAATTGATATGAGCTTATGGAATCACTGGTTCTCATTCTAAGTAGTAGCATTCCATTCATGAGATCATATTCATGTCATTATCGTAAATCCAGAAAATGCTTTCTTTGTTATAACATATGTGAGATACTAATCTTTCATGTTTACATCAATCTTCTCACATATACCTAGTGTAGGGAGTGTAGTCAGAAAATCTGTGTGAAAAACGAGTGCATATCTTGTAAGGATTTGAGCAAATTCTCTAAGGCATGTTACTACATTCAAAACATGGTTTTAAATGCCTAATTGTGAAATAGTATGTGGTGACTATGATTAAGAATGTACTTAAGTGTGAAGATGACTAAAATCTGTGAGAATGATGATTTTTAACATGTCATGTGCATTGGAAATCCCTAAGACAATTGTTGGAAGGTTTAGGTTTTGTTTTGTTTTTCTGTTTTGCTAGAGGACTAGCAAAAGATAAGTGTGGGGGAGTTTGATAGGAGCATATTTAGGCGACTTACTTAGCTTGTTTTCGTGCATCTTTGTTGTTAATTCATAGTTGTTTTAGTAGATTAAGCCATTTTCGTGTGTTTTTAGGTTCATATGGCTAAGGGAGCAAAATGATGCATTTTGGAGCATTTTGGAGCAAAATTGGGCTTGGAATGGATAGCATATGATTGGAGCCAAAGTGTTGGACGAATTTGAAGACCTTGTATTCACTTTGGACATAAAACAAAGGGCCTAGCCCATTCTCTCTTAAACCAACCCCAAGGCCATGCATTTCCTTCCAATTCCAAAACCCACAATCACTTCAAAAGCCATGCAAATCCATATTCAACACCCTAAACTACAACCATGCATCATTACACCACCTTCTCCATCTTCATTCCACATGCATTTCAACTCACATGCACTCATCATCATTCAACCTAGTGTCACTCCCATACTTTTCCATTGTATAATTCATCCACATGCATCTTTAATCATTCACTCACAAGCTTTAACCAACAAACAAATCATCCATCACATGCATCATCATCAAACAAACACTCAATGCCGTGGGTTCCCTTTGCTCCCCTTGTGCAATTCCAGTTTTCACATGTGTCCTAGCTGTTTTTCCATCATTCCTCCACACAAATGCTTAAACAAATAGCCATATGTTCCCTCCACTACCCCTATAAATACCCTAGCATTCATTCATTCAATTCATATCTCATATTTCCATTCACAACACTTCACACAACACAAATACCATTCCATTGCCGTGAGTCCCACTTCATTTTCTGCATATTTTCTCTTCATTCTTCCATCTCCAACCACTCCCTACTCCATTCCACATACACCTAAAGCCCTTAAGCTCACCTTAGACTTTGTGCTACAACAACGAGGAAGAAAAGAGTGCTTAAACGTTCATACAATTCAAGTTTGAGTTGTTGGAATGTTTAGGTGTTTCTTTGATTTCAAAGTTTAAATTTAATTCTCTTTGTTTTGTACGTATGAGAAGGGAAGAGAAGAGTGCCTAAACGTTCATACAATTCACGTTTGAGTTGTTGGAATGTTTAGGTGTTTCTTTGATTTCAAAGTTATGAGGAACTAAACCCCCTTTAGCTAGGGGGTGATTCGAAACTATGTTTATATTTGCATTTTGAATTGATTACGTTTGGTTGGAATTTCATAAGTTGTGGATTCAATTCGTTTAACTGTTTGATTGATAACTTATTTATGTATGTTCATTGAGATTGCAAGCTTAATTTTCATGCATAAATATGACGCTAGAATATAAGTGAATTTCATCTAATCGTTATGAACTTATATTCACAAGTAGTAGAGGTTGCTTATAAACAATCGCATTAAACGAATTCTTGGCATAAGTTTCATGCGTATTCCATAGTAACGAATGCCTCGTCGATGTTTATGATTTCCGTTGAACTTAATGATCTTGGTTAAATGTCTCTATCATGCGTATTCCATAGTTAGGGACTTTGATTAAGAATAATTTGGTTGTAATGCGTATTCCATTCAATCCAACGAATTTAGGGAAATCTGAAAGTTAATCTAAGCGGATCTAATTAACTTGGAGCATTGAGTTTCACAACTTATCGAAAGACCAACTGAGAATCAATTTTGTTTGCAAGTGTAACATGTGTGGAGAAGAACCCCTTGGCTATTCCATCATCCATATTTTTATCACATTCATATTTACATTTTGCCTTTAATTATATTCTGTCTTTTTAATTTAATATCGTCCAACCACAATTTCCCCCCCCCTATTTTGTTAAGTCTTAATCATTCGTATTTGTTTTATTTTTGTATCTTTAAGCTTTTGGAGTCATAAACAATTGCAAATTCGTCTAAATCAAGTTCTAGCTTCTATTTGAGTCAATTTGATTGTTTTAGACAATTTGAGTTTTTCAAAGCCATTCTGAGTCATAGTAGTCTTGTTAAGAGTATTTTAATTTAGTTTTTATGTTTTTAAGTCAATTTAGAAGGTTTTAGCAAGCCCTCCTAATCCCCGGTCTAGAACGATCCCTCACTTATCCATTGTACTACAATTGTCAAACGAGGGTTTAATTTGAGTGTCAAGTAAATCTCGCATCAAATTACTTTTATGATTGGATGAAAATTGGTTCACTACTTGTCTCATCGATGAATTCTTTATGTGTTTTCTACGGATGCATACTTAGTAAACATATCTAGGATTCTAATGCTATGAATATGTGTGTGCCTGCCCTTGTCAAATGAGGACCTACATATGTTCTAGAGTAGTACTTGTTAATTGCGATTAACATGTGAACCAATTTCTAGGATAAGTAAGACAACGCCAGTACTTACGATGCCTTGTGCTGACTCAAACTCTTTTCATTCTTAATGATTTCTACTTGTTAAATCTATGAACACCCCATTCTAGATTGCATGTTAGAGACTAAGTTAAGTTGAAAACGTCATTCTCTTAACATACTACATAAGAAAGAGTAATAGGTTGGGTTTTAACATTGAGCCAACTTGAGCATCTTCATCCGGAAATAGAAGGAATTTGAATGAAATATAACATGTTTGCATGATTATTTGGTGGTGGATAGCAATTCCCCTAACTCGTTTTTCTTAATTTGTGAACTACTTAAAATTTGTTAGCAAATCAACTCCAAAAATTCCGGAAATGTGTATGAGTGTAGCTCTGTGTGTCTAGTATCTGCATATGAAATTTCGTAGACTTTAGATAAGTGTAAGTCTATCTAATAATTATTTTTCGGTGGCTGGTCAGTAGGGACAACAGCCCAGTTTTTGTGACATTTTAAGTAATTAGATAAAACAATCTTCTGCGGGAAAGACCCTTATTTTCATATGCTACAATTGACAAATCTTATTGTTAATAAGGAAAATCAATAGGACATTTGTGTGCTACTTTGTGGTGTGCTTTTAATCCTATCACTTGTTAGGTCTAGAATTGAGTCTTTTTGATTGTTTGTTGTTGTTTTGAGTGTTTTGAGTCAGTTTTGAGTCTATAGAGTCTAATTTAGTGTTTTTAAGTCTTATATGTGTTGATTAGCATCCCTAGTTAATCTCCGGTCTAGAACGATCCTTACTTACATATATACTACAATTGTCAACAATAGGGTTTAATTTGTGTGTCAAGTTAATTTTCGCATCACTTGCCGTGCACTCCTTCCCCTTTCTCTCTAGGATCCTACCGCACCTTTCTTTCCCTTTTCCTCTTGGATTCTGATTTTAATTAGCCTTTTTCCTTGTGGATTTGGATGGAAAATCCTTCTCCAAAATTAATTAAGGTTTCTCCCTTTAAATAAATGTTTTCTGCCACACAAAGGAGGGACCACTCATCCATAACTCACCATAATTCGCACCACCCCATCCACAACACACAATAGCCCAATTTTAGAGACAAACACCTTTGTGCCGCAACTTTGCAAGGAATGAGAGGATAGCTTGGAGTCATACCTGCGATTCAAGATTTTTTGGATTGTTGGAGTGTTTCTAGGTGTATTCAATCTTTTGTTTTCAATGTTTAAATTTAATTGTACTTGTTTAATTGCGAACATGAGGAGCTAAACTCGTTTTAGCTAGGGGAGAATTCAAAGCCATGAACATATATGTGATATGAATTGATTACATCCAGTTATTGTTTCATGAACCGTGAATGCAATTTGCTTAACTGCTTGATTGATAACTTATTCTTGTATGTTGATTGAGGGTGCACACTTAGTTTGCATGCATGAATTTGATGCTAAAATATAAGGGATTTTCACCTAATCGTTATGAATTTATATTTGCAAGTAGTGGAGGTCGCTAGTCACGATTGTGTTAAGTAAATTCCTGGTAAAAGTATCATGCTTTTCATAATTACGAATGTCATGTCAATGCTTATGATTTTCATAGAACTTAATGATCTTTGATATGTATCTCTATCATGCTGTTCATATAGGGAACTTGATAAGAATAATTTGATTGCGTGCTAAGTCCAATTCAATGAAATTAGGAAAATCTGAGAGTTAATTTGTGCAGTTCACAATTAATTTGGGGCATTGTCATCCATGGTTTATTGAAATAATAATTGGAAAATCAATTTGTAAGCATATGTGTCATGTGTGGAGAAGGACCCTCTAGCTAGTCTATCACCCATTAATTCATTCTAAATTCGTACACTTTATTTAGTTTCTGCAAGTTTGTTTCTTTAAGTTTTAAATTCGTCAACACCAATCCCCCCCCCCCTTTAATATTTCGTGTTTACTTAGTTAGGACATGTTTAAATATGTTTCTATTAGTGTTTCTGAGTCAAGTTAAGTTAGAATTCGTCCAAAGTCACCCTTAGTTTCTGTTTTGAGTCAAATTTGTTTGTTTTGTGTTGTTTTGAGTCATTCTAGTCTGTTTTGAGTCATTAGAGTCTAGTTTTCTATTTTTGAGTCTAGTTTAGTGTTTTAGAGTTTAAAATTGAGAGATTAGCATCCCTTCTAATCCCCGACCTATAACGATCCCTACGTATTCATACTACAACTACAATAAAAGGGTTTAAGTTTGTGTGCTATTTTATATCACATCACCAACAGATGAAAATTGAGAGAAGTGTGTGAGAAGTAAAAATGAGTACATAGATATAGCACTATCCTTATAGAAAATCTCCCTGGGCTATAGCCCACCTTAGTTTTGTGGTGGCTCCGTGATAACTCATATATTTCATGCATTTATACCATCTATTTCTAGCCTCTTTGTGATGTTTTTGAGTTAAACTGGTTGCATTTTACCTTATTTTGTGTTAGTGTGCAGTTACATGTACTTTAGGATCAATTTGAAGGTAAAAGAAGTGAAAACATGCCATTTTTGGAGCAATGCATTATTGAAACGTGGAGAAAAATTTAGTGGCCTGTTTTGGAGCCTAAATAAAGTTGTTACTTGTTTTGAAGCCCAAATAAAGAATCCAAGATGAATTTGGCTTGTTAGAAGACCAGGAACATAATGGGAAAGGAATTGGGATATCTAGCCTAATTTGGAGGTGCCAAGGAAGGCAAAAACGTGCAAAATAAAGGTTAAGTTTCTGGGATCACTTTGGAATATCTTGCAGCCCCATTTAGCATATAAATACTAAGGTTTCAGATCACTTTTACACAAGCCCCCCTTGGGGTCGCCTAGAGCTCTTTCTCTTCTCTTTCTTTGGCCTTTCTTCCAAAAACAAAACCCTATTTCCCTTCCTCATCCGTTGCAACCGAAGAAACCACACAGCCGTGCTGTTCTTGGAGAAGTTCAACGTCAGAATTGCTTCAAGGGGGTTTCTTCTATGAACTTTAATTTCATGCATGTTGTTCTTGATATTTATATATTTTGTAATCATGTTGTGTAATTAAGTTCATAGTTGGGGAATTCGATGTAGCCTTGCAAAACTACTCTATGTTATTAAGTTAAAGTATTCAAACTATGAATCTGTGTTCTTGTTTCATTCACTGGTTTTATAGTTTAATTTGCTTGATAATCTTAATGTTGGATCACCATTAGGGCTGCTCATGAATTATTTAATCAAGGTTGGTAGACATGTGAATGATTGAAGAAACTACTATGCATACACCTGCCATGTGATTTCTTTGCTTCCTTGAAGTTTTCTTGTTCTTAATGGATTTTTATTTGGTAATCTAAGTTGAACATCACAACTAGGTTGCAGATTAGGAGTACTTGCTCACAACCACACATCAAATGGATGATCATAAATGACTAAAATGAACCCTAGTTGCAGATTGGAGAGTTGAATGCGTTTTGACTTAATTTTTATGGAATTGGCTTGTAATGGTGAAATCGGTATCCCTAGTTCCATTCACATCGTTTATGAATCATTCTATTATTCATATTTATATTCTCTTGCATTTTAAGTTACTTTACTTCTCAAATCAAAATCCAAACTCAGTTTGTTAGTTTCATTGTTTAGTTAGGGTTCACATAAAGCTAGTAATTTGGAGAGGTCTAGTAAGTCCCTATGGTTTGACACTCTTACTTGTGCCACTATACTATCCTTATTTTTGCACTTGAAATGAACACTACACTCCACCATTGAACATGAGGAGTTTTATGGTTAGTAAAAAAAAAGAAAAAAGAAAAAAAAAAAGAAAAAAAAAAGACATTGCTGTCAAAATTGACAGAAAGAGAAAATATGTCAATCCATGTTGATTTAAAATAGTTTAGTCCAACTAAATTCTAATGCTTTTTTTAAACATTATAATTCCCACGTAGAAATTGGCATTTTCTTTCAAAATGCTCTTAAACTTTATTGGTGTTTGATATTGCTTTCCTCCCCATCCCCTCTTATTCTGCCTAGCTGAAGAGTAGAGGCAGTTTGCATGTCAAATGAACTAAGAAAGCAAACAATAAATTCAATTTCGACTAAATATGTTAGAAGAAACAAAGGAAGATGTATAAGACAATTTTAAGGATCCTAACAGATACAACTAGACGTACATGAAAATATTTTGTTATAACATATTTGCAAATAAAACTATAACCTAGAAAATACGATTAATTGCTATAATACTTTAGGCTAGACCTGGTATTTTAGATTCAACCGGTAGACCCTACTCAATCTACTTGGGTGGATGCATAAAGGGTCGGGTCATTAATGATGAACCTGTTACTTAATCGTTAAATAACGGGTCATTTTGGTATACTTGCGAAACTTGTTATCACCTGTTAACACCCGTTAATTGAAGGTGATTGTGTAATTTCAATAAAGACAAAGCCTAATGCGTCACCCCTCATTCCCTACTTCGAGTGTTGAAGTTGTTAGAGTTTCCTAGTTTTTAGGGTTTGTTTCAAGTAGTGGTTAATAATCGCTACTCTCGAGGGACAAGTAGTTTAGTTTGACTTAAACTTTAGTCATGTACCACATAATTAGGGTTGTTAAATGTGGGCTGTTTTGTTTTCAATTTCAGTTTCTTTGTAAGCCTATTTAGGGTCGGTTTGGGATTGTGGTGCTTTAAAAAAAAAAAAAAAAAGGGTTATTAAAAAATCTGGAACATTAAATGTGATTGGTAATGACACACCCCAACCGAGATCGAGCCATGCTGGCCGACACCCGAAGGTGATGTAACCAAAAGGAAAGTGATGTATAAAATGTGGACAAATCTAAACCAAAGCTAGCATTTATTTAACCTATTAAAGAGAGTGTGCAATAGTGGGAAGAACCCATAAAACATAAGTAGTCAGAGCATAGATGACAATATGACATACGTAGAGTACTCGAATCTAGTTAAGGTACTTATTACACAATCGGAAATAAGCTCCTGCACTTATTTTGGGGAATTGATGCGAAAATTAACTTAACACACAAATTAAACTCTCTTTTGACAATTGTAGTATATATGTAAGTATGGATCGTTCTTAAACCGGGGATTAGGAGGGATTGCTAAAACACTTTAAACACTTTAAACTGACTCAAATAGATAAAATTAAGCTTTAAAACACTTAACTAAACTTAAAAGACTCAAAACAAGTTCACAAGACTCAAAATAAGCTAAAAACACTCAAAACTGCCTAAAAACACAAACTGGGCAGATTTGACTCTAAACACAATTTTGGACGAATTTT
Source organism: Pyrus communis (assembly GCF_963583255.1). Classification (NCBI taxonomy): domain Eukaryota; kingdom Viridiplantae; phylum Streptophyta; class Magnoliopsida; order Rosales; family Rosaceae; genus Pyrus; species Pyrus communis. Next base: position 8,769,403 of record NC_084819.1, on the reverse strand, counting down.
AGTTTTAACTTGAATCAAAACACTTGAAAACACAATCTAAAACAGATTCTAACTAGTTAGAACTCTAAAATAAAGGGGGATTTTGTTTTCGACGAAAATAAAGTAAACAAAACAAGAACTAAAACTAGGCAGATTTGCACGAATTTGGTGGAAATAGATGGATGATGGGCTAGTTAGGAGGTCTTTCTCCACACATGACATACTTGCATACAAAACAATCTCCAGTTGCTTTTTCAATGAACCATGAACCTCAACACCCCAAGTTAATTAGGTACGCTTAAATTAACCCTCAGATTTCTCTTAAGTCATTGAATTGAATGGAATTAGCGCATTGCAATCAAATTATTCCTCAAAAGTTCCCTACATGAAAGCACATAATAGAGAAACAATCAAAGATCATTAATTTCTATGAGAATCATAAGTGTTGACGAGGCGTTCGTAACTATGAAAGCGCATGATACTTATGCCAAGAATTTACTTAATATGATTGTGACTAACAACCTTTACTACTTATGAATATAAGTTCACAACGATTAGGTGAAGCTTCCTTATATCCTAGCATCAGATTTATGCATGCAAATTAAGTGTGCACTCTCAACCCACATACACAAACAAGTTTTAATTCAAATAGATAAGTAAATTGAATTCACAATTCATGAAATCACAACTGGAAGTAATCAAATCATAATGCAAATATAGCCATGGTTTTGAAATCCCCCCTAGCTAAGAGGGGATTAGTTCCTCATACTCACAAATTAAAGATTCTTGAATTTAAACATTGAAACACAAGAAAGATTACACCTAAAACATTCCAGCAACTCCAAGTCGAATGGCATGCACGTTTAAGGGCTCTCCTCCTTCTTCCTTGCTGCGACACTTGGTGTGGGTGGTGGTTTTGGGGGTTTTGAATGATGTATTCTTGCTTAGGATGATGAATAATGGCTGATTAGGGTGGAAGGGTGCGGCAGGTTGTAGATGGAGGTGTATGGAGTGAATGAATGATGGAGAATTAGGGTGGAAGGTTGCGGCAAGGATTTTCTGAATGGCATAAGGGGCTCCTCCGAATTTGTGGCTGAAAATATCAATATATAATTCAGCCAACCCTAGGGTTAATTAGATTAGGGTTACAACTTAGCAGATTTTTAAGGATTAGGGCCCTAGGTTTCGGCACAAGTCATTAAATCCACTTAGGAGGGTGTTTGGCCCAATTAATTTCAGAAAATGATTTATATAACGCAAATCCACAATGAATAAGGCCTAATAAATCAGAATCCAAAAGGAAAAAGGTTTAGGAAATTCGTCCAAAATTGGGCCTTCTAGAAACTAGGTGTTTTGTGGCTGATTTTGGGTTTTCTAGAAGAGATAAAAGGGGGAAGGGTGCGGCACCCTTTTAGGGTCAGATAAGACTTCTAGAAATCTTGTTTTTAGGTCCACTTGCAGCTAGGATTAAGGTGGAACAAGATTAGGTTAGGATAAGATAGGATAAGGTTTGGATAAGATAAGGTTGTTAGGATAAGTTTCCATATTTCTTACTCTTTCCTTATCTTCTTTGTCTTGAACTTTCCTTTTCTGATTTGTAGCATGTTCCTAGCCTCTTTTGACTCCAAATTCATCCATCCACCTTGCTCCATATACAAGCTATCCATTTAGTGCCGAAAATGGCACCAAAATGCACTTTCTTGGTACTTTAACCCTTTGGACCTACAAACACACGAAAATAACTTGAATTACTACATTAACTAAGAAATAACAACACAAATGCACAAGAACAAGCTAACTAAGTCACATAAATATGCTCCTATCTGGAATGTCAGAATCGCCAGAGATCCCTCATACGCCACAGAGAATTAGCTACTAAGTCCTGGAGGGGCGAAAAATAGAAGGTGTGAGTGGGCAAAAACAAAGGTTTATGAAACACATTTATTTTCTGAACATGCTAACCCCTCATTGTAAGACAAGTATAGTTTCCAAAAAAATCATACTACTGATGTGATTTATAATAGCACTCAAATTAAATCCTCTTATTGACAATTGTAGTAAAGATGTAAGTAAGGATCGTTCTAGGCCAGAGATTAGAAGGGATTGCTAATCTACTCTAAACTGACTTAAAAACACAAAACCAAACTTAAAAATAGAAAACTAGACTCTAAGACTCTTAACTAGACTTATATGACTCAAAATAAGCTAATTAAACTAAAAACTACACAAAACAATAAAAAAGACTCAAAACAGACACTAGGACCTACTTTGGACGAAAATTGAATTGATTTTAAAAAAAAACATTCAAAAACACAAATTAGGACAAATTCTAACTAATATGACACAACAAAGTAAAGGGGATTGGGTTTTTGATGAATTTAAAGTAAAAGCATGCAAATTGCAGAAACTAAGTAAAGAGATGAATTTGGGTGAATTGATGGTTCATAGGCTAGCTAGAGGGTTCTTCTCCACACATGACACATATGCATACAAATCAATTTCCAATTATTATTCCAATAAACCATGAATGACAATGCCTCAGATTAACTGTGAACAGCACTAATTAACCCTCAGATTTTCCTTAAGTCATTGAATTGGATGGAATACGCATCGGCAACCAAATTATTCTTCAATAGTTCCCTACAAGAAACAGCATAATAGAGATACAATCAAAGATCATTAAGCTTTGTGAAAATCATGAGCATTGACAAGGCATTCGTAACTATGAACAACATGATACTCCTGCCATGAATTTTACTTAACACGATCGTGACTAGCGACCTCCACTACTTGCAAATCTAAGTTCATAACGTTTAGGTGAAAAATCCCTTATATTTTAGCATCAAATTCATGCATGCAAACTAAGTATGCATCCTTAATCAACATATAAGAATAAGTTATCAATCAAGCAGTTAAGAAAATCACATTTATGTTTTATGAAACAATAATTGGATGAAATCAATTCATATCACATATATGTTCATGGCTTTGAATTCTCCTCTAGCCAAAACGAAATTAGTTCCTCATGTTCGCAATCAAACAAAGAAAACTTAAATTAAACATTGAAAACAAAAGATTGAATACACCTAAGAACGTTCTAACAATCCAATCTTGAATGGCAGGCATGGCTCCAAGGGGTCTTCCTTCCTTTCTCTTTGCAAATCTACAGCACTGATGTGAAAATTAACTTAACACACAAATTAACCCTCTTTTGACAATTGTAGCATATAAATAAGTAGGGATCGTTCTTACACCGGGGATTAGGAGGGATTGCTAAACACTTTAAACTAACTCAAATAAATAAAACTAACCTTTAAAACACTTAACTCAACTTAAAAAGACTCCAAACAAGTTCACAAGACTCAAAATAAGCTAAAAACACCCAAAACTGCCTAAAAACACAAACTGGGCAGTTTTGAGCCTAAACACAAACTTGGACGAAAATTGGTTCTAACTTGACCCAAAACTCTTAAAAACACAATCTAAAACATATTTGAACCAATTAGACACTCTAAGACAATTGGCGATTTGGTTTTGGACGAAAATCAAACAAACAAAACAATAATGTAAACTGGGCAGATTTGGACGAATTTGATGGAATTAAGTGGATGGTGAGATGGCTAGGAGGTTTTTCTCCACATATGGCATACTTGCATACAACACAATCTCCAGTTGCTTATTCAATGAATTATGAACCTCAACACCCCAAGTTAATTAGGTATGCTTAAATTACTCTCAGATTTCCCTTAGGTCATTGAATTGAATGGAATTAGTGCATTGCAATCAAATTATTCCTTAAAAGTTCACTATATGAAAGCGCATAATAGAAAAACAATCAAAGATCATTAGGTTCTATGGAAATCATAGGTGTTGACGAGGCATTCGTAACTATGAAAGCGCATGATACTTATGCCAAGAATTTACTTAACATAATTGTGACCAACAATCTTAACTACTCATGAATATAAGTTCCCAACGATTAGGTGAAGTTTCCTTATACCCTAGCATCAGATTTATGCATGCAAATCAAGTGTGCACTCTCAATTCATATACATAAACAAGTTTTAATTAAAACAGATAAGTAAATTGAATTCACCATTCATGACATCACAACTGAAAGTAATCAAATCATCATGCAAATATAGCCATGGTTTCGAAATTCCCCCTAGCCAAAAGGGGATTAGTTCCTCATGCTTGTAAAACAAAGATTATTGAATTTAAACATTGAAATCATAAGAAAGATTACACCTAAACGTTTCAGCAATTCCAGGATGAATGGCATGCACGGCTAGGCTTCTCTTCCTCCTCCTTGCTGCGACACAAGGTGTGTGTGGTGGATTTGGGGGTTTTGAATGGTGTGCTCTTGTTTAGAGGGATGGAGGATGGCTGATTATGGTGGTAGGGGTGCGGCAGATGTGTATGGAGGTGTATGGAGGTGTATGGAGGTTGAAGAATGGAGAATAGGGGTTGCGGCACAAGGTTTCTGAATAGCATAAAGGGTGGTACGAAATTTTGGCTGATTTTATGTTTATATAGTCCTAGGGTTAAGTAGATTAGGGTTACACTTAACAGATTTAGTGGACTAGGGCCCTAGGGTTCGGCCAAGGGTGATCAAATCCACCTAGGAGGGGGTTTGGCCCACTTAGTTTCCTATAAGGCTTGTGTAACCCAAATCCAACAAGAATTAGGCCCTAGAAATCAGAATCCAAAAGGAATTAGGCCTAGGAAGGTGCGGCACAAGTGAGGGCAAGGGTGGAATGGCTTGCAAGGCAAGGCAAGGCCTTCTAAAAGGGTTTGATGCGCCACCTTTGTAGGGTTTCTAGAAAGAATGAGTTTTGTGGCTGATTTGGGCCTTCTAGAAAATGATGCTTCTAGAAATAGGTTCTAGAATTATCTATTTAGGTCCCCTTGCAACTAGGATTAAGACATGATAAGATTTGGATAGGATAAGATGAGATAAGGTTTGGATAACGTTTTGGATAATGTTGGATAAGGTTTTGGACAGGGTTTCCTCTTTTGAGCTACTTCCTTATCCACTTTGTCTTTAGCTTAGGTCCTTCCTCTTCTTATCACATTTCTAGCCTCTTGAAGTCCAAATTCGTCTATCCATGTTGGCCCATATGCAAGCTATCCACATAGTGTCCAAAATTGCTCCAAAATGCACTTTCCTGGTACTTTACCCCTTAGGACCTACAAACACACGAAATTGAGTTGTAATACGACATTAACTAGGAAATAATAGCACAAATGCACAAGAATAAGCTAGCTAAGTCGCCGAAATATGCTCCTATCAGGCACAAGGTGTGTGTGTATGATATTGGGTTATGATGGATAGGTGGTTCGAAATATGGTGATGGAAGGATGAATGTATGGCACGGATGTGTGTGTGGAAAGGATGAATGGCTGAATGGTTGAATGGTGAAGGGCTCCCCTCTTTTCTTGCGGCAGAAACATATAATTAAAGGGAGAAAAGGGTAAGGCATTAATTAAATGTTTTCAAAAAGAATTGGACTCCAAATCCTCAAGGAAAAAGGGTAATTAAATTCAGAATCCCAGAGAGAAAAGGGTAGGAAAGTTGCGGCAAGGAATTGGAAAGAGGAAAGGTGGTGCCTTGCACAACAAGGGAAAGGGAAAGGGAGAATTGGTGCGGCAAGGACTAGGAAATAGGACTAAGTCTTCTAGAACATATATTTAAGTGTCCTAATGTGATTTGGAATCCTCTTGGTAGTTGGAACATAAGTAGGAAAATACTAGGATTGACTAAGTCAAAATAAGGAAGTTTGACTCATGTTTCCTTCTTTGTAGCTGATTCCTTGTCTTCCAAGTCTTGAATTAATTTCTTCAACTCTTTAGCATATTCCTAGCCCTTCTTGAACTTCAATTTCATCCATCCACCTTGCTCTATGCATGTGCTATCCATTCCAAGCCCAAAACTACTCCAAAATGCTCCAAATTGCACTTTCTTGCCACTTTAGCCAATTGAACGCACAAATACACGAAAATAGCTTAAAATACTAAAATAACTAGAAACTAACTCACTAAATACAAGGAATTAAACTAACAAAGTCGCATAAATATGCTCCTATCAACTACGTATAAGTATGAAATCAAAGATAATTCAACAATAATTCAATAAATACACAAATCATAATATCCCAACTGTGGCATAAGAAAATCAAGTGCTCATCAATCTTTGTTAAAACACAAGTTCATGCAAAGGGATTCTGACATGAACAGGACTGGGTGTAATCATAATATACGCTCTAGTACTACAATCACATGAAGACTGGTGTTAGGCGCATCACATATGAGTCCTAGTTGCCTATTGTAACCTGGGATAGGACTGGAACCTACAATGGATCCAAGGTGAGCGTACGGTGCAATGTGAACATACATGCAAAGCCCTAGCCCTGGTCCGGGGCAAGTACTACACCAGTGCAACCAGGAATGATGAGCAAGTAAAATGTATATGAACATGCCATGACAATTTATAAATCTCAACAATTTAATAGCACTTTTAAAATGAAATATAACATGGCCTGATAGGCATAATATTAATCTAAAAGCATTTGTGGAAAGTATAAAACTTTATATATAATATATATAAAAACAACTGCCCACTCACTGATACGTGGTCGGGTCGTAGCCTCCAAGCCTTGCTTGACCTCATACTTCCTCGGGATAATTCTCTCCTATATGTGAAACATTAATTAGAACATACATGAAAAGACTAGGAAAATCCCCCGTAGTTTGCTCAAACAAAGGGTTTAAATATACAAAAATGTTCTACTCGACGTCACAAACCCGTACATGTCAACCAAGCGCCGCCACCAGGCAGTATGCACCCTCACACACCACCACATGCCACCAGCTCGCGGCCACATACGCGCCCAAGCGTAGGCCACACACCTGCATGCTCTAGCAGATCCCCAGGGAATATTTTGTCAGATTTGACGGAATACTCAGTTAAAAATAACGACGTCAGTTAACGGCGTTACCTTAATGGAGTCAGAATATTTTGTTAACTTTAACGGCAAATTCCTCCTTCTCCAGTAAACCTCTTCTACAGTCAGTTCGCCGGAATCTGGAAAATTTTGATCGGATTTTGTAAAAACTTTAAAACTTCATAACTTCCTCAGTTCACAACTATTTTTAACATACTTTATATGAAAATGAAGCTCAAGAAGAGAATAACAAGATTGTATCGTTTAAAAGTCCAAAAAAGTGAACGGAAATGGACTAAAAATGCCTCGAAGATCTCGGCCCTATATCAAACGTCCCAAAGTCGCGTGTTTACATGTTGGCTTGACTTCAAACTTAGGCTAGGGACCTCAGGGAGTTATGTAGTTGCTTCTAGACCTTCCAAGACCTTGCAACTCGAACAGAAAGTCGCGGGAGAACCTACACCCGAGTCGGAGCTCTGAGTTGGAAGCTCAAAACTCGATCATTTTTTTAATTGGCTCGTACGGATGGACTCGTGAAGATGAGACAAGTACGATGGTGGTGATTTGAGGTTCGATCCGTGAGGTTTGATGATGGTTCTTTGTTGTTGTAGAAAAAAGAGAGAGACTCGGCATGAACTAAAGAAAAGAGAGAGACAGAGAGGGAAAACTTCTGATTGGACAAGAGAGAAGGTTTCTGATTGGGTGAGAGAAGTAAGGGGAAAAGCTGATTGGTGGGTGTGTTAAGGTCACGGGACCAGTTTTTAAAGAGAGGGAATCATATTTTGTACAATTTTAAAGTACACAAAATCTATCTCACCTTATCAAAAACAGTGTTCCCAACACTAAATAATTATCACACGTGTGTACAATTTTACCCGTTGCTAACACACTTTAACTAAGCATAACTTCTTCGTTACAAATCCGATTCGAGTCCAGTTCGCACTCATGCGTCCGTAATAACGAGTACTATTTAATTACGATAATAGAAAAAATAAATTAAAAGCCGAAATAACAACGTCCACATTAGGTTCCACTATGCCAAACAAAAGCATAATCGTCATTTTACACAATCAGGAAAGAAATTACATGGAAAATTAGGGACGGGTTGTCACAGGTAAAACAAACAAAAAAAAGTGTTTTTTAAAAAATTGTTGCCAATGAAAGTAGAAAAACATAGAAAAGCAAAAACAGAGTCTACCATGCTTCTAAAAAATGCTCATTTAATGAACTTTTCAAATGACAAGTACACCCCCACATATTTTACAAAATTATAATCTTTGATCTTTATTATTGTATTTGACAATTACTACATCACATTAAATACTATATTCTTTTTAGTCATTTAACATATTCAAAACAATTTATATAAAAATCTACCAAACACTCAGACACTGCTTTTTTTAATTAAAAGCACTTTTACAAAATAAATAAATAAATAAATAAATTTACCAAACACTTAACAACTTTATTTTACAACGGTTTATTCTCACAGCAATACCAAACTAGCCCTTAATGCTGTTAATATTCTTGTATTCAATAAGAGAAATTCTCCCAATTTTTAGTGCAATATCAAACACCCATTTACGTTCTTATCAAACATCTCTTGTTTCTAACATTTGGTATCAAAGAACCACCAGGGGGCCAGATCAAAGCTTGAAACACATTAGCTCGTTCAACGTGCAACAGCAACGACATGGCAACTGAAAACAGCTATGTGCAACTTGCAATTCCAAAGTTTGATGGACACTATAAATACGTAACCATGTTCTTCCACCTTACACCACATTTCAATATTTTCAAATGGTTTTTGTCACATCCCGGCTCGGCCCCCCACCACAACCCGGGCTCGATTTCACCGTAGCACGATATTGTCTGCTTTGAGCCCCGACCACGCCCTCACGGTTTTGTTTCTGGGAACTCATGAGCAACTTCCCAATAGATCACCTATCCTGGGAATGCTCTCGCCCGAACTCGCTTAACTTCGGAGTTTTGATGGAACTCGAAGCCAGTGAGTTCACAAAAGGCCTCGTGCTAGGTAAAAATGGGAATATATATATAAGGCTTACAAGATCCACTCCCTTAGGTGATGTGGGATGTAACAGTTTCAACCGATCTTTTATTATTATCCGAAAATTAAAAATAAAATTATCTTTTACTATTTTATATAAAAGAAATAATAATAATATTTTAATACCAATAGTTTGCGCTATTCAGTTCAGGGGTGGAGATACACTTGGACAGTTAGTGTTCACTAAAAGCAGTTATTGTTGGAGGGATTGAATTGCCTATAGCCTATGAGACTTTTTAGGAGTGGAATTGCTCTAACCAGGTGGAGAGTAAAGACAATTGCATGTCAAATAACCTCGTGGTCCGTCTCATAACCTCGTGGCTCGTCTCATAACCTCGTGGCTTTCCCTTAGCTGTCCCTATCCATGTCGTTCCTCGCAAAGCAATGGAGTTGCAAACTGGATTGTTAGATATTCTTCGTGAGAGGGCCTTATCATTTTGGATCCAAGAAGAGTCACCGTGGCTTATGAGTTGTGTCCAGGATAATGCTTCTGCCGGATAAATGTTCAATTGTCTTAGCCTTGATGTCTATGTATTTGGTTGTGGAGACCTCTTTATCCTTCAACCATGTTTCTCCCCGTGTGGTCGGGTAAGGTTTCTATGAGGGCCTAATCGTACAATAGACTATTTTCTCACCAATTCATCCTGTGTCAAAACATCTATTGAGCATGTGGTTCACTTGTTAAACATGTGGTAAACATCTATTACACGAACTAGGTCACTAGGACCACGTTTTGTGTATGTCTTTATCTGTTGGATGTATTTGATTACGTCACTAGGACTACGTTTTGTGTTGGTCTTTATGGGAAATTTGAAAACGTAATCAAAATTTGGATCTCATATAGAATTATAGCCACTCTTTAAAGTTTATGATCATTATAACCAGAAAATGATAATTATAACCAAAAAAATGATATGAAAGTACTTATATGCCCTTAATCACTATAAACTTCCTCACTCTTAACCATAAAAAAAAAAAAAACTGCACCTGTCATTTTTTCTGAAGAACAACATATGTCGTCCGTTCAGCATTTGATCATTAATGCTAAGGCATAAAGAGAGTAACTAATAAATTAAAATTGTGTCCAATACCTTCTCCGACCTTTTCTAAGTGCTTTTAATGAGACTTCAAGAAGATCAGTCGATTAAGGAAGAACTGCTGCTTTCAGATGGTACACCGATGAAAAGAGAACCTCGATGCAAGCAGCTTGGATTTCCAAGTTCGTCACCATGTTAGAGTAAAAGTGAGACGTGTGATCTTAGGAGGCAGAAACTCACAAATCTAAAAGCTTTGAAATCTACTAATGATGGAATGATTAATCAGGAATACCTTAACCGAACGGAGGAGACATGAAAGAGTGTAGCTTCACTGCCACTATCAACAAATTTCACAAAAACCTCAGTGAAATCGACAAAGTAAACAGATTTTTTCTGAAAGAGATGTGTACAGATAGACATAAATACGAAATGAAAATGAAAAATCGAGAGTTCTGCGGACATGCTACTTACTGGAGATGGTGGCGACGACGGCTGGCGGTTGGATCAATTTCTTCACCCGCAATGGCGTCTTGCTTTTTGGCAAATAAAAGTAGACCTCATTCTAAGGGTATACTAGTATTTTTGTATCAACTATTGATTATAATTATCTTAAACTTAAAAGGGTAGCTATAATTCTATATGATGTCCAAATTTTGGTTATTTTTTCAAATTTCCCAATCTTTTTATACGGTGATTGTTCGTCATCCCTGTATATACGAGTTTTCGATTTCACCACAAGTAGTTCGGATCAATAGGCTTCCGTATGAACCAAATACAAGCACAATTGCAACTCGCAATCTGCTTTGACCACAGAATTGCACATGCTTAACTCATTTACTTTAATAAAGGTAAGTGATTTACGATCCCTCTCTCCCCCTACACTCCTCATTTCATGTAGCCTTAGGATTAAATAAATCAAAAGGGAACCAAGAAACAAAAACAAAATGAGGAACGTAGAAGGAGAAGACAAGGCTAAAAATCACGACAACAACCACAACCAAGCCTTTTCAACATTAAGTTGTGTCGGCTGGCTGTATGAATCATAAAATTTCACCGTGAACCCTTCGATAACAAGGTGCAACCGGAAAAAAGCAAAAACAATTCTCAGAAGATTCTTGGGTTTTTAGTCATTTAACATTAAATACTATATTCTTGTATTATAGTATTTCAAAATTAAATACTTTCTTGGGTTTTTAGTCATTTAACGTAATGTTTGAAAAGTTTAATGTTTGGTACAACCAAGCCTTTTCAATATTAAGTTGTGTCGGCTGGCTGTATGAATCATAAAATTTCACTGTGAACCCTTCGATATCGATAACAAGGTGCAACGGGAAAAAAGCAAAAACCATTCTCAGAAGGTTCTTGGATTTTTCTCAACTATACATAACTTTTTCAACCAGGAGATGTGAGATCTTAACATACTGTCATTTGCAGGATATCATTCCACTGTATATTACAACATCATGGTAACACCATCATAGACACAGCAATAACATCATCTTACCAATTCAAAACGTAACCGCCATATATACATCATCTAAAACATTACTTACCAAAACATTTCATTATACAGAGTACAAAATACAATTGAAATCAAAACATCAAACTTCATGTCTATTTAACTGCAAGAGTGTAAACTCACCTCCTATAAAACCCTCTATCCTTAAAAGCAGCTCCATCTTTTCGGCTCTTGTTCAGTATCAGGGTCCGTTCCCTTTCCTTCTCTCGCTTCTCCCTTTCCAACCGTTCTTCTCTCAATTCCTCCAATGTCTTCTTCCCACTCTTGTTCTTCTTCTCTTTATCTGCTCTTGACGATTCATCATCTTTGGCACTCTCTTCATTTGCATCCGCACTCAGCCTGTCAAGGTACCAAGGCAACTTAACTCCTTTGCCAGCAACTCCATAACCCAACCTATACTTTTCATCTTCTGCTGTCACAACCCTCGGCTTCGCCTCCTCTTTCTTCATCTTCTTATTTTTCTTAAATCCATCTTTACCCTCTCCTCCCTCATTCTCCAACCCCTTAGTAGGATAAAAAAATTTAATCCCTTCGAAGAGATTAATATGACCAGGCTTTGATTCCACTGCAGCAGACTTCGACCCTACTGCAGCAGACTTCGAATCCACTGCAGCAGGGTTTGATTCCATTGCAGCAGGCTCCTCCTTCCCTTGGCTCACCGGAGCCAGGCCACGAGCAGTCCGGAGCTGTTCAAGGCGAAACTCAGCATCCCGCTTTCGTGACTGTTCACGCTTGAGCTGCTCCTCTTTGGCCGCAGCCTCTTCGTCCTGCCGTACCTTCTCTCTGTTATCGAAGTTGTACACATTCCACCGCTTCTGAGGCAGAATATTCAAACCTCCATGACCTCCCATCACAAATTTTAAACTCCAATTGTACACTCACCTGCGTAGAATATGTAAAACCATCATTCGGCCTTTCACAAAAGAAGGGGTTAAATTTTAGGGTTTCAGAGGCCTCTGTGGAATTGGGTCTTCCAATCATAGGTATGCAAAAGAAAGACGATTTCAAGGTAAATTAGTGAATTTATTAGAACTGGTGAATTTAAGACGAAATTGGAAAATCCAAATTAAATAGAAATTAGGGTTTTGCTGCAACTAAATACAACTGGTGAATTGTGCAAATCGAAGAAATAGGAATATGATAAGAAAACTTAACATGTATAAATCGAAGCAAAACCAGAGACGATAATAACTTACAGTTTCTACTTCAACCGGGAAAATCCCAGAAGCGATAATGTTCTCAGAAGCGTAAAAGGGCCCTCGCCTTCTCCAGCGAGGTTCGGTTGTGCGTTATTTATACTTTCGTTGGATTTCATTTTATTTTATTTACGAGTTTGCCACCCGGCTGATTTCAGCCCAAATTTCGATTAATTTACAAGATTGCCACTGGGCTTAAGAACGGGTCTTCGCTCTTTGGGCTGGATCTGGGCTTTGACTCGTGGAGAGAGAGGGAAGGGCGACAGAAGGGTTGAGAGGGAGAGGTTCGCCGGGATTTCGGGAGGGACATGCGGGTGGGTGTCCTGTGGCTGATGCGTCGATCAGAGGGTTGTTGGGGGGAGGAGAGGAGGGAGACAGAGGGACTGACGGATTGGAGAGAGATGGGAGGTACGGGTTTGGACTGAGTGAGAGAGGGATTTAGCTAGATCAGGACCTATGGGATTTTCTCCGATTTTATCCTGGTTCGGCTGCTGGGTCCACAATCAGTAAAAGGCACATGAAATATGGTATTGATTTCAGAGCCTTTGATTTCCCAGATTGTCTTCACATATCGATTGTCATCTGATGCGAGATTTACTTGACACTCAAATTAAACCCTCGTTTGACAATTGTAGTAGAATGGATAAGTGAGGGATCGTTCTAGACCGGGGATTAGGAGGGCTTGCTAAAACCTTCTAAATTGACTTAAAAACATAAAAACTAAATTAAAATACTCTTAACAAGACTACTATGACTCAGAATGGCTTTGAAAAACTCAAATTGTCTAAAACAATCAAATTGACTCAAATAGAAGCTAGAACTTAATTTAGACGAATTTGCAATTGTTTATGACTCCAAAAGCTTAAAGATACAAAAGTAAAACAAATACGAATGATTAAGACTTAACAAAATAGGGGGGGGAATTGTGGTTGGACGATATTAAATTAAAAAGACAGAATATAATTAAAGGCAAAATGTAAATATGAATGTGATAAAAATATGGATGATGGAATAGCTAAGGGGTTCTTCTCCACACATGTTACACTTGCAATACAAGATTGATTTTCGGTTGGTCTTTCGATAAATTATGAAACTCAATGCTCCAAGTTAATTAGGTCTACTTACATTAACTTTCAGATTTCCCTAGATTCGTTGGATTGAATGGAATACGCATTACAACCAATTTATTCTTAATCAAAGTCCCTAACTATGGAATACGCATGATAGAGACATTCAACAAAGATCATTAAGTTCAACGGAAATCATAAACATTGACGAGGCATTCGTTACTATGGAATACGCATGAAACTTATGCCAAGAATTCGTTTAACGCGATTGTTTATAAGCAACCTCCACTACTTGTGAATATAAGTTCGTAACTATTAGGTGAAACTCACTTATATTCTAGCGTCATATTCATTCAAACGGTTAAACAAATTGAATCCACAACTTATGAAATTCCATCCAAAAGTAATCAATTCATATTGCAAGCATAAACATGTATTTTGAATCACCCCCTAGCTAAAGGGGGTTTAGTTCCTCATAACTTTGAAATCAAAGAAACACCTAAACATTCCAACAACTCAAACGTGAATTGTATGAACGTTTAGGCACTCTTCTCTTCCATTCTCATACGTACAAAACAAAGAGAATTAAATTTAAACTTTGAAATCAAAGAAACACCTAAACATTCCAACAACTCAAACTTGAATTGTATGAACGTTTAGGCACTCTTTTCTTCCTCGTTGTTGTAGCACAAGGTCTAAGGTGAGCTTTGGGGATTATGTGAAGTGTTTTGGAGGGATGGGAAGTGTTGGATAGTGGCTGCAATGAAGGAGAAAAACTGCACAGAAAATGGAAGGGGAATTGCGGCAATGGATGTGTATTTGTGTTGTGTGAAGTGTTGTGAATGGAAATATGAGATATATGAACTAGTTTAAAGGGCTAGGGTTTAAGTACATAGAATGGGCCTAAAATAGGTTGGTTTGTATGGCATAATGTGTTATGTGATTGGGTTAGGGCCATTGTTTTGTGTCTTCAAGTGCATACAAGGCCTTCAAATTCGTCCATCCTCTTGGCTCCATGGATAAGCTATCCAATCCATGCCCAAAAATGCTCCAAATGGCCTCAAAATGCACTTACTTGCTCCCTAGGCCCTTAGAACCTGAAAACACACAAAAGAAGCATAAAGGACTAAAATAACGAGAGAAACATAACGTAAATGCACGAGAACAAGCCATTTAAGTCGCATGAATATGCTCCTATCAAATACCCCCACACTTAGCTTTTGCTAGTCCTCGAGCAAAACAGAATAAAAACGAATAAACAAAACGACACTAAACACGTAAAACACAACCTAAACCTTCCAACAACCGTCTTAGGGATTTCCAATGCACATGACATGTTAAAAATCATCATTCTCACAGATTTTAGTCATCTTCACACTTAAGTACATTCTTAATCATAGTCACCATATACTAGTTCACAATTAAGCATTTAAAACCATGTTTTGAATGTAGTAACATGCCTTAGAGAATTTGCTCAATTTCTTTCAAGATATGCACTCAATTTTTACTCAGATTTTCTAACTACACACCCTAATCTAGTCATATGTGAGAAGATTGATGTAAACATGAAAACGACACTCACATATATGTATCACAAAGAACGCAAATTCTGGAGTTAATAATCAAGTTTAGATATGATCTCATGAATGGAATGCTACTACTTAGACGCGAGAACCAGTGACACCATAAGCTCATACCAAGTTCAAACTCCACAAATTGAAATACACAACACTCAAGATAGAAGTCAAGGGTTGTAACGGGGCTTGGGGTATGTGGATAACAAAGAAGGGATATGGAAAACAAAGGTTCTTAAAGAAATAGTGAGCAAGCATTTGAATCAACTTAGAATTCACTTTTGAATGAAAACTCAACTTTTGAACAAAAAGGGAGAATTTAGACAATTTACGCCCAGAATTGGTGTTTTGGAACCTTTCTTCAATCACTTATTCTTTTCTCTTTTTTTTTTTTTTCTTTTCTTTTTTTTTTTTTTTTTTTTTTTTTTTTTTTTTTTTTTTTTGAATCTCAAAACAAAAACACTTAAACATTCTCTCCCCCACACTTATTTTCTTTCATAATGTAACTCAAAAGGAATTCAATTAAGTCATGCTCACTATCTTTTAAGAACAAGGGTAAGGACGGTCATATTCTAGGTTAGGTGAAGATAAAGTGGGTTAACAAAGAACATGGGTTAACATGGCTCAACGGGGGTAAAACTTACAACATATACGAAATATGGGTAGCGAGGTTATTTGGCTATGGTGGCAACTACACAACTTCATCTTGATATATGTTATGCAAATCAATAACATGCTTTGAATGAAATGGGCATGAGTTCTAGCATTTGGAACTATATGATGAAACGCCTTCTAAGCAGTAACCAAGCAAAGAATAATGAGATCATGCAACGATTTTAGAAAACAAGAAATCACAGATTATACTCTCCAAAGAACGTTATAGGCTCAAGTCTCTCAGGGTTGTAGCGTTTGTTTGAGTTCCTTCCTTCAAGCATGTTACAAAAACGAAATTTTTTTTTTTTCTTTTATGATTGCATGTGAAATCATACATTATAACCATAACCAAGCATATACCAAGAGTAAATCAAACTTTTCTCTATGTTTATAACTCTTTCTAACCGTCATGCAATTATAAACCAAATCCTTATCATTGTGTTGGAAGGTATCCTAAGACACAAACACACACACAAAAACAACTTTAAAACAACTCTTTTTGGGTTTTTCAAAACAATTTTTCAAATTTTTATGGGATTTTCGAATTTTTAAGACAAAACACTCTAAAAACGCTTAAAACAGCAAGAAACAACATGTGAAGTGATAGGTGAATAAATCCAACGAATTTGCATCAAATATACTTAGTTACCCCCCCCCACACTTAAATCAAACATTGTCCTCAATGTTTTAAGCATAGATTCACACAAAGCATAAGTAAATACACAAAAAGCACTTAAACATACTAAACATGGCATAATGTAATTAACAAAGAGAAGAGTTTAGAGACGCAAATCTGGTTATAGAGTGTAAATTCCATCTTCTCCTTGGTAATTGCATTGAGGCTTTGATCTTTGTGATTCCACAGGCTTACTCTTGAACTGGTTTCTGCCCATCGTTGATTTTCCTTTGTGCTACTTCTTGAACTGGGCAGCAAGATGGTTCTTTTGGTCTCCCCCGAAGGTCTGAGCTTACCCCTTTGGTCTGTTTCTTTGTTCAATCTTTCCAATTCGTATTGAAAAGGGTTGGAGGATAACTCAGCCTATGTTTGTCTCCACATGCTTCAATGTATCATTTTCACTTGCCTTACTCGCTCCCCTTTGCAGAAGTGGTCCCTTCTCCGGAAGTGTATCAACCGTTGAAGATGACTACTCGAGAGCAACGCTAGGTAAGCAATCAGGAATAGATTCCAGGCAGTTGGCTCCAGATCGGAAGACTGACTCCAAGTGCCGGCTGATTGCTTCTTTTACTTTGCCATGCGAGTAAGAACAAGGACAAAGAAAAAGACAGGGAAAGAGCATGATATGAGATACTTTTGCTTTTGACCTTGATGATATGAGATACCTTTGCTTTTGAAGAAGCGGTGAATGAATCAGCACATGTATTTGTTGTGCTGCTTCCTCCTGGGTCATCTGTACTCCAGGTATCTGGTATCATCTTTGGGGAAGAAGAAAATTTTGAGTATTTCAAAAGGCTTTGCTGGGAGTGCGCCCTCAGAGGTGAGAGAGAGTTGGTGGGCATTTTCTTCAAGTCTGCCTTGCCATAAGAGATGAAGGTCGACAAATATAGGGATTTTCTGAATAGCAAGTGGTGATACTATTCTTTTACCCTTTGTCGACAAACGTCTCTTCGATTTCTGAACGAACGGCTCTTCGATTTCTGCATGGCAAAAGTAGTCACGGGTGCGGCTCTTTTGACAAAGCTGCACGCGTTTTCTGAAAAGCAGAGAAAGCGTCGCCGAACTTTGCGCTTGTCGGCTAAAGACGTGTAAATGAGATGATGGCCTCCACGTGTTATCAGCTTTGTCAGATATCTTTTGACAAAGCTGAACGCGTTTTCTGAAAAGCCGCGAATGCGTCGTCGAAATTTGCGGAGGAAAATCCGGATCTCTGAATCGGTGGACGCGTCGCCATGGCTTTTTATGGAGCTATCGATCACCCCAACAAATACACTCTGAAGAAATCCCATTCTTGAAAAATCGACTCCGGCCCTTTGAGAATTAACTTCATCCACCCCTTCTTTCTGAACACTTTTGAAAAATGGCAAACTCATCGAACCTTAGCTTGGAATTGAGCCTTAGCAGTGATACGGGCGTGCCGCGTCAAGGTAACGTATGGCGCCCTTCTTTCTTTTCTTCTAACGGTCCTCTCACAGGTGAAGACTCCGTGATGCAGGACGCCACAACAGCTACAATAGTAGCTAGGAACCTCCTCACTCCAAAAGATAGTAGGCTGCTGTCAGGACGGTCCGATGAGTTGGCCGTTCAAGAGTCCCTCGCACTTAGTGTTCAGTGTGCGAGTTCTGTGTCCAACATGGGCCAACGCCTGCTTGCCCGCTCCCGTCAGGTGGAATCATTGATGGCAGAGGTGGAAAGTCTCAAGCAGGAGATCCAGCAGCTGAAGTATGAGAATAGAAGTTTGCACGTGCTTGCAAACAACTATTCGACGGGCATGAAGAGGAAGCTTGATGAGCTGCAAGAGTCTGAAGGTCGGATTCACAGTGACCGTCAAAGGTTTTCGTCTTTCCTCCAGAGGCACCTTTTTCCTGGCTCATCCAGCGCTTGGCCAAGTATTGAGGCCTGGAGTGCTCTATCTTCGATGCCTCCCGCTCCTATGCCTTCCGTTCCTACGCCTTCCGCTCCGATGCCTTCTGTTCCTACGCCTTCCGCTTCAAGAGTAAAGCCACGTAGTGGGGCCTCAAGCAAACAACCTTTGTGAAGCACCATCTTTCTTTGTTTAGCAGTGCCTATCAATAAATCAAACATTTTCTCAATGTTACAATCATAGACTCACACAATTAATAAACAAACAAACAATAACAAACAAACAAACACTAAAACACTCTAAAAACGCTTAAAACAGCAAGAAACAACATTCTAAGTGATAGGTGAATAAATCCCACGAAATTCATGCAAATATAAATTGTTTACCCCCCCACACTTAAATCAAACTTTGTCCTCAATGTTTTAAGCAGAAAGTCACAACAGAGCAAGCAAATAAACAAATACGAGAAAGAAAGCAAAGTAAAGGCAGTAAAGAAAAAGAAAGGAATAAAAATAAGTCTCTTAAAGGGTTTTCCAAGTTCTTCTCTATTCGGATGCATGGGTTGCCTCCCACGAAGCACTTTCTTTTACGTCTTGCAGCCGGACGGTACCTCCGTTTAAGCTTGACTAGGTTCCACGGCATGGAGGGGTACCTCCTCCACGACATGCTCCTGAAACATCTCGTAATAGGGCTTCAATCGATGCCCATTCACTTTGAATTCTTGCTGCGTCCTTGAACTTTTGATTTGCACTGCACCATGAGGGAAAACATTAGTAACAACAAACGGGCCAATCCATTTAGAACGCAACTTACCAGGAAACAAACGTAGGCGAGAGTTAAAAAGTAACACTTTCTGCCCAACTGTGAAGGTCTTGGTTCGAATCATTTTATCATGGAATGCTTTGGTCTTGGCTTTGTACATCCGGGCATTCTCATAGGCTTCATTCCGAATCTCCTCAAGTTCATTCAATTGGAGCTTCCTATGAACTCCCGCTGCATCTATGTCCATGTTGAAAATCTTCACGGCCCAATGTGCCTTGTGCTCTAACTCTACGGGCAAATGACATGGCTTACCATAGACGAGCCGAAAAGGTGACATCCCAATGGGTGTTTTGTATGCCGTACGATATGCCCACAGTGCATCATCTAAACGTAAGCTCCAATCCCTCCTTGTTGGTCCAACGGTCTTCTCCAAAATTTGTTTGATTTCTCGGTTAGACACCTCGGCTTGGCCATTTGTTTGAGGATGGTAAGGTGTGGAGACCTTATGGTTGACATGGTACTTTCTTAGCAACGCCTCAATGGTCCGATTGCAAAAGTGAGACCCTCCATCACTTATGATTACTCTCGGCATTCCAAACCTAGCAAAAATGTTAGTTTTCACGAAATCTGCAACCACCTTAGAATCGTTAGTACGGGTGGCTTTTGCTTCCACCCATTTAGAAACATAATCAACGGCTAGCAAGATATAAGTGAAACCATAAGATGGAGGGAAAGGGCCCATGAAATCAATGCCCCAAACATCAAAAATTTCAACATTAAAGACAGGGGTTTGCGGCATTTGGTCCTTGGTACTTATGTTACCCATTCGTTGGCAACGATCACAAGACATACAAAAGGTTCTAGCATCCCTAAATATAGTCGGCCAATAAAAACCACACTCTAGAACCTTGAGGGCAGTGCGTTGTGTGCCAAAATGACCACCACATGCATATGTGTGACAAAAGCTTAGAATTGAGTGAAATTCAGAATTATGCACACATCTACGTACAATTTGATCTGAGCAATACTTCCACAAATAAGGGTCATCCCAAACATAGAAACGTGCATCATTTTTAAGCTTATCACGTTGGTGCTTGTTTAGTTCATTTGGAATTTGTTTAGTCACCAAGTAATTCACTAAATCTGCATACCATGGTTCACTTACCTCAATGGATAGCAGCTGCTCATCGGGAAAAGTTTCAGGGATAGGCACGGCATGTTCATGCTCCTCGTGGATCATTCGGCTTAAATGGTCAGCCACTACATTCTCGCTTCCTTTCTTATCCCGGATTTCAATATCAAATTCTTGAAGAAGAAGAATCCAACGGATAAGCCTCGGCTTTGCTTCCTTTTTCGTGAGCAAGTACCTCAAAGCTGCATGATCAGAATAAACGATTACTTTAGTACCAATTAAATATGAACGGAATTTATCTAAAGCAAAAACCACAGCTAGAAGTTCTTTTTCCGTCGTGGAGTAGTTCAATTGGGCATCATTGAGAGTCCGAGAGGCATAGTATATGACATGCGGCCGCTTGTCTCTTCTTTGTCCTAGAACAGCTCCTAATGCATAGTCGGATGCATCGCACATGAGCTCGAACGGAAGGCTCCAATCTGGAGGTACAATAATGGGGGCCGAGACTAGCTTCTCCTTGAGTTGGTTAAATGCCGAATTACACTCTTCATCAAACTTGAATGGCACATCTTTTTGAAGTAATCGGCAAAGAGGGTTGGACATCTTGGAGAAGTCCTTGATAAAACGCCTATAGAACCCTGCATGGCCAAGAAACGAACGTACCTCTCTAACCGAAGTAGGAGAGGGTAAGTGACGTACAAGGTCTATTTTCGATTTATCTACTTCAATTCCTTTTTCTGAAACAATATGTCCTAAAACTATACCTTGTTTCACCATAAAGTGACATTTCTCCCAATTCAAGACAAGGTTAGTTTCAACACATCGTTTCAAAATTAAGGTCAGATTATCCAAGCAATTATCAAATGAACTCCCAAATACACTGAAATCATCCATGAAAACCTCAATGATCTTTTCAACAAAATCGGAAAATATACTTACCATACACCTTTGGAAAGTGGCCGGTGCGTTGCATAAGCCAAATGGCATGCGACGATAAGCAAATGTTCCAAAGGGACATGTGAATGTGGTCTTCTCTTGATCATCCGGGGCTATCACAATTTGGTTATATCCAGAGTATCCATCAAGAAAACAGTAAAAAGCATGACCGGCTAACCTTTCGAGCATCTGGTCGATGAATGGCAAAGGAAAGTGATCTTTCCTAGTCATGGCATTTAGCTTCCGGTAATCGATACATACGCGTCATCCAGTCTGAATGCGTGTAGGCACGAGCTCATTCTCATCATTCTTAATAACAGTTACTCCGGACTTCTTGGGAACGACTTGAACTGGAGAGACCCAATGGCTATCGGAGATAGGGTAGATCACTCCGCAATCCAAAAGCTTGATTATTTCCTTCTTCACCACTTCCATCATCGGAGGGTTGAGACGGTGTTGAGCCTCTCGAGTTGGTTTAGCCCCCTCCTCAAGAAGTATACGGTGCATGCATGTGGTAGGGCTTATTCCTTTAATGTCGGCCAAAGTCCACCCTATGGCCGTTTTGTGCTCTCGCAGCACCCTCACAAGCTTCTCCTCCTCCATTGCCGTGAGACTTGATGAAATGATGACGGGCAATGTTTCGCCTTCTCCCAAAAACACATACTTCAAATGGTCCGGCAACGGCTTAAGTTCAAGCGATGGTGCCTGAACAACAGAAGGTAGCATCTTAGTGGAAACTGAATTTGAAAGTGAGAGTGGAACCTTACCATATTGTTGTGGCAATGACTCAAGGGCTGCCACAACCTCAATTATTTCTTCACTAGAACCCATTGCAAAGAATTCCTCCTCATTGCCATGGCCTTGCATTGGCCCAAATCCTTCATTTTTGCGTTCTATGGCCTTAGTGATGGTTGTTTCCAGGGCGTCCTCGTTCAATTCTTCAAGGTATACCTGCGCCAAAGAATCGATAACATCAATGGAAAAACAAGAATGGTCATCAACGGGATATCTCATAGTTTCAGAAATATTAAAATCAATCACTTCCCCATCGAATTCCATTGTCAAGGTGCCTTTGTATACATCAATCTTCGTTCGGGCCGTCTTCATGAATGGCCTACCAAGGAGAATCGGCAAAGATGTAGAATGGGCTGAATCCTCCATGTCTAGGACGTAGAAATCAGCCGGAAAAATTAAATGGTTCACCTGCACAAGCACATCTTCCAAAACTCCTTTTGGATACGCGTTAGAACGATCGGCCAATTGTATAATTACACCATCTTGTTTTAATTCACCCAAATTCATAGATGCATAAATAGAATAAGGCATGACATTTATGGATGCACCTAAATCAAGCATGGCATGTTCAAAATGATTATGTCCAATCACACAAGGAATCGTGAAACTACCGGGGTCTTTGCACTTGGTAGGCAGTTTACGTTGCAAAACAGCGGACACATTCTCGCTTAACTCCATAACCCAACCTATACTTTTCATCTTCTGCTATCACAACCCTCGGCTTCGCCTCCTCTTTCTTCATCTTCTTATTTTTCTTAAATCCATCTTTACCCTCTCCTCCCTCATTCTCCAACCCCTTAGTAGGATAAAAAAATTTAATCCCTTCGAAGAGATTAATATGACCAGGCTTTGATTCCACTGCAGCAGACTTCGACCCTACTGCAGCAGACTTCGAATCCACTGCAGCAGGGTTTGATTCCATTGCAGCAGGCTCCTCCTTCCCTTGGCTCACCGGAGCCAGGCCACGAGCAGTCCGGAGCTGTTCAAGGCGAAACTCAGCATCCCGCTTTCGTGACTGTTCACGCTTGAGCTGCTCCTCTTTGGCCGCAGCCTCTTCGTCCTGCCGTACCTTCTCTCTGTTATCGAAGTTGTACACATTCCACCGCTTCTGAGGCAGAATATTCAAACCTCCATGACCTCCCATCACAAATTTTAAACTCCAATTGTACACTCACCTGCGTAGAATATGTAAAACCATCATTCGGCCTTTCACAAAAGAAGGGGTTAAATTTTAGGGTTTCAGAGGCCTCTGTGGAATTGGGTCTTCCAATCATAGGTATGCAAAAGAAAGACGATTTCAAGGTAAATTAGTGAATTTATTAGAACTGGTGAATTTAAGACGAAATTGGAAAATCCAAATTAAATAGAAATTAGGGTTTTGCTGCAACTAAATACAACTGGTGAATTGTGCAAATCGAAGAAATAGGAATATGATAAGAAAACTTAACATGTATAAATCGAAGCAAAACCAGAGACGATAATAACTTACAGTTTCTACTTCAACCGGGAAAATCCCAGAAGCGATAATGTTCTCAGAAGCGTAAAAGGGCCCTCGCCTTCTCCAGCGAGGTTCGGTTGTGCGTTATTTATACTTTCGTTGGATTTCATTTTATTTTATTTACGAGTTTGCCACCCGGCTGATTTCAGCCCAAATTTCGATTAATTTACAAGATTGCCACTGGGCTTAAGAACGGGTCTTCGCTCTTTGGGCTGGATCTGGGCTTTGACTCGTGGAGAGAGAGGGAAGGGCGACAGAAGGGTTGAGAGGGAGAGGTTCGCCGGGATTTCGGGAGGGACATGCGGGTGGGTGTCCTGTGGCTGATGCGTCGATCAGAGGGTTGTTGGGGGGAGGAGAGGAGGGAGACAGAGGGACTGACGGATTGGAGAGAGATGGGAGGTACGGGTTTGGACTGAGTGAGAGAGGGATTTAGCTAGATCAGGACCTATGGGATTTTCTCCGATTTTATCCTGGTTCGGCTGCTGGGTCCACAATCAGTAAAAGGCACATGAAATATGGTATTGATTTCAGAGCCTTTGATTTCCCAGATTGTCTTCACATATCGATTGTCATCTGATGCGAGATTTACTTGACACTCAAATTAAACCCTCGTTTGACAATTGTAGTAGAATGGATAAGTGAGGGATCGTTCTAGACCGGGGATTAGGAGGGCTTGCTAAAACCTTCTAAATTGACTTAAAAACATAAAAACTAAATTAAAATACTCTTAACAAGACTACTATGACTCAGAATGGCTTTGAAAAACTCAAATTGTCTAAAACAATCAAATTGACTCAAATAGAAGCTAGAACTTAATTTAGACGAATTTGCAATTGTTTATGACTCCAAAAGCTTAAAGATACAAAAGTAAAACAAATACGAATGATTAAGACTTAACAAAATAGGGGGGGGGAATTGTGGTTGGACGATATTAAATTAAAAAGACAGAATATAATTAAAGGCAAAATGTAAATATGAATGTGATAAAAATATGGATGATGGAATAGCTAAGGGGTTCTTCTCCACACATGTTACACTTGCAATACAAGATTGATTTTCGGTTGGTCTTTCGATAAATTATGAAACTCAATGCTCCAAGTTAATTAGGTCTACTTACATTAACTTTCAGATTTCCCTAGATTCGTTGGATTGAATGGAATACGCATTACAACCAATTTATTCTTAATCAAAGTCCCTAACTATGGAATACGCATGATAGAGACATTCAACAAAGATCATTAAGTTCAACGGAAATCATAAACATTGACGAGGCATTCGTTACTATGGAATACGCATGAAACTTATGCCAAGAATTCGTTTAACGCGATTGTTTATAAGCAACCTCCACTACTTGTGAATATAAGTTCGTAACTATTAGGTGAAACTCACTTATATTCTAGCGTCATATTCATTCAAACGGTTAAACAAATTGAATCCACAACTTATTGATAGGAGCATATTCATGCGACTTAAATGGCTTGTTCTCGTGCATTTACGTTATGTTTCTTTAGTTATTTTTGTACTTTAAGCTATTTTCGTGTGTTTGTAGGCCAAAAGGGCTAAAGGAGCAAAAAGATGCATTTTGGAGACGTTTGGAGCACTTTTGGGCTAAGGATGGATAGCTTATGCTTGGAGCCAAAGTGTTGGACGAAATTAAAAACCTAATTGAAGACCAAAGTGTTGGAACCTTGTTCCTTTTAGTTTTAGGATATTTAAACCTTTCCTATATCCTTAGTCGTGCATAACATTCCAACATTCCACTCCTTCATTCACCACTTATCATATCATACACTTATCTTATCATCACCACATATCATATATTTATTACTTATCATATCATTCATTCATCTACATATCAATAACCACTTATCTTATCACTCAACATATCATACACTTATCACTTATCACTTCCATTCACTTATCACTTATCACTTCCATTCACTTATCACTCACCACATATCATTCATTTATCACCACATATCATTCATTTATCACTTAACATATCATTCATTTATCACTTAACATATCATACACTTATCATAATCATTCACTTATTCTTTCATCATTCAACCACCAATTCAACACATGCATTTCAAACCTTTCAACACCCTTTAATCATCTCCCTTTAAGTTATGATTTTATTTCCTAACCCTACATGCATTATTTATTAGCATCTTCACATGCATTCACACACACTTCACACAAACAAACAACTCAAAACCGTGAGCTCCCATTCCCTTATGCCATTTTCAGATTTCCACCCACTAACCTAGTTATCAACACATGCATTCCCTTCACATTCACCCACATGCACTCCCACTCTTTAATCATATGCACTCCCATCATAATTCCACCACCAATTCAGCCACAAAACATTATCATTGCACCACATTCAACCACTCCACATCCCTCACCAAGAAATCATTCAACACACATGCATCCTGAAATTCTTTGCCATGCAATCACATGCATTTCCCTTGACATTTTCAGCCATCACACTTCATCATTACACCACCATTCACTCTTTAACCCACACACACTTCACACAAACAACATTCACATGCATTCACATGCATTTCCAACACAAAACACACTCAAAACCGTGGCCACCTTTGCATTTCAGGATTCCCATTTGCATTTTCAGATTTCCAGCTTTCCCTTTTATTTTCCAGCTTTCATTCTTCATCATTGCAGCCATTCCACATGCAATTCTCCATCATTCCTCCACACAAACACCTTAAACAAATAGCCATATACATCTCCACTCCTCCTATAAATACCCTTGCATTCCCATCATTCAAAACATCTCATTCACAACACAACACCCCTCAAACACTTCCATTCTTTCCTTAGCCGTGAGTCCCCCCTCCCTACTAATCCAAACACCAACCATTTTTCCATTCCCCTTCCACTTCTCCACCACTCCTTTTCCATTCCACACTTCCATCCCCCAAACCAATTATCCCTAGACCTTATGCTACAATAAAGAGGAAGAGAAGAGGGCCTAAACGTTCGTACAATTCAAGTTTGAGTTGTTGGAATGTTTAGGCGTTTCTTTGATTTCAATGTTTAATTTCGATTCTCTTTGTTTTGTATGAGGAACTAAACCCCCCTTTAGCTAGGGGGGGATTCGAAATATATGTTTATGCTTGCATTTTGATTTGATTACTTCTAATTGCGTTTCATAAGTTGTGGATTCAATTTGTTTAACCGTTTGATTGATAACTTATTTATGTATGTTTATTAAGAATGCGTGCTTAATTTTCATGCATGAATATGACGCTAGAATATAAGTGAGTTTCACCTAATCGTTATGAACTTATATTCACAAGTAGTGAAGGTTGCTTATAAACAATCGCGTTAAACGAATTCTTGGCATAAGTTTCATGCAATCATAGTAACGAATGCCTCGTCAACACTTATAGTTTTCATGATGCTTAATGATTCTTGCTTGTTTCTCTATTATGCAATTCATGTAGGGAACTTGTGAGGAATGCTTTGGGTTGTCGTATGCAATCATCCAATTCATTAACTTAAGGAAAACTTGACGGTTAATTTAAGCGGACCTAATTAACCCGGGGTGTTGAGAATTCATGGTTTATTGAAATGCAATTGGAAATCATTTTATTATGCAAGTGTAACATGTATGGAGATGAACCCCTTAGCTAGCCATACCATCCATTCATTTCCGTCAATTTCATATTTACAATTTGTTTTCTTTACAATCTATCCATTTTAGTTTAAATTCGTCCAAAATCAATCCCCCCATATTTCGTTTAAGTCTTAGTCTTAATCTTTCTTATTTTTAGTTTTGAATTCTTCGAGTTTAGTATAGCATTTTAGTTTGTGTTTTTAAAAGCATTTTGAGTCTTTTGATTTGTTTTAATGTTTTAAAGTTTAGTTTTACATTCTTTGAGTCTAGTTTAGTGTTTTATATTATGTTTTTACGTTTTTAAGTCAAATCCAAGTTATTAACAATCCCTCCTAATCCCCGGTCCAGAACGATCCCTACTTGCACCTATACTACAATTGATAAAAAGAGGGTTTAATTTGTGTGCGTATAAATCTCGCATCACTTATGAAATTCCATCCAAAAGTAATTAATTCATATTGCAAGCATAAACATGTATTTTGAATCACCCCCTAGCTAAAGGGGGTTTAGTTCCTCATAACTTTGAAATCAAAGAAACACCTAAACATTCCAACAACTCAAACGTGAATTGTATGAACGTTTAGGCACTCTTCTCTTCCATTCTCATACGTACAAAACAAAGAGAATTAAATTTAAACTTTGAAATCAAAGAAACACCTAAACATTCCAACAACTCAAACTTGAATTGTATGAACGTTTAGGCACTCTTTTCTTCCTCGTTGTTGTAGCACAAGGTCTAAGGTGAGCTTTGGGGATTATGTGAAGTGTTTTGGAGGGATGGGAAGTGTTGGATAGTGGCTGCAATGAAGGAGAAAAACTGCACAGAAAATGGAAGGGGAATTGCGGCAATGGATGTGTATTTGTGTTGTGTGAAGTGTTGTGAATGGAAATATGAGATATATGAACTAGTTTAAAGGGCTAGGGTTTAAGTACATAGAATGGCCCTAAAATAGGTTGGTTTGTATGGCATAATGTGTTATGTGATTGGGTTAGGGCCATTGTTTTGTGTCTTCAAGTGCATACAAGGCCTTCAAATTCGTCCATCCTCTTGGCTCCATGGATAAGCTATCCAATCCATGCCCAAAAATGCTCCAAATGGCCTCAAAATGCACTTACTTGCTCCCTAGGCCCTTAGAACCTGAAAACACACAAAAGAAGCATAAAGGACTAAAATAACGAGAGAAACATAACGTAAATGCACGAGAACAAGCCATTTAAGTCGCATGAATATGCTCCTATCATCATCTTAATTTAATTGTAGTTAATCTGTCAAAGTTTGTTGTTGTTTAGCTTTTTCAAATGGTAGCCCTAGTATTTGCCCAGTATTTTTTTGTGAATTCCAAACTTTGCTTATAATTGTAGGTACGTAAAAGCTGGCAATTGGATTTGTTCCCCAGATGATAATGGCATACTAATATAATGGTTGTTCTTTTGCTTTGATGTACCAGTTGGCATCCTAAGAAACTTTTGATTTTTCTTCTGCTTAATTTCTCATCCGATAACTTCAATATTAATAGAGTCCAATTAACATCCACATTGGAATGATGATAGGATTTTTACCACAAGCAAATAGGGTTAAAATCACTGAAAATACTTGCAAGAATACAAGGTAATTGTAGTATAATTGCTCATGCAAGGTCGTTGTCCACAAAGATTGTTTGATTAATTCATAATTAAATCAACTCTTAATTAACTATTGAAACAGATTTTTATCAAAGATTTAAGATTTTTGAGTTTGAAAATGTTGAATTAACAATTAGAGAACCTCGAAGTTGGAAAATAAAGGTAGCAAACATAAAAACGTTTTTTAATTAAAACAATTTAGGGAAAAACTAGGGTTAAGCCGTCACCGTTACAATCCTATGCAATTCTATCAATTACTTATAAATTTCCACATCCATGCTTTGAAGGTTAGGTTTTCCTAACGCATATTTTCCTTGTGATGTTCAAGCGAAAACGTATATCTAACATGCAATCCATCTGTGATGTTCAGATTAAATATAAACATGCAAGACTCATTAAACTTCGTGAAAACCTTTTGAAAAACCATGCAACCCTTAAGAGCGTGATGTTCGCCTTAAGTGAACTTACAATTACTAATCACAAGAAGCCCTCCTCAATTTCAGGGTGATGTTCCAACAGAAATTGCATCAAATAACTTGTCTAAATACCCTAATGGTGATCAATCATTAAAATATATAGATAGATTTAATCGTGGTGATTAATAATTCAAAGCAAACATGCATCCATTCATAAGCAAATTAATAAAATTACATATTCATGCTACAGTTCATGGCCTAACCCTAACAAATGAATTAGTTACACATATTCATAATAAAAATCAAAGGAAATATCATTCAAATGAGTCAAAGGAATGAAAACACCTTAAATTAGAAAATATCCACGAACCCTAGCAATCCTCCTTTGTCTCCTCTTTTTTTTTTCTATTTCAGAACGGGCAAGCAATCTCCTTGCTGAGCCCCCTCTACAAACCCTAAAACATAGGTCTCTTATTCCAACTAGGAAAGTAAATAATAAAAATAAAATACTTAGAAAATAAAATCCTAATTAAACTAGGAAAACTGCAAGGGAACTGTCCAGCCACGTTTTAGCCTCAGAAATCCTCCAAATCCGGCCCATAATAGCTTGTTTTAAAGATCGGGACGTTCTGAACATATCTCCAGAAGGCCACGAACCCATCCGAGGTCATCTTGGACTTCAAAAATGCAATTCAAGCCCAAAACGTCACTATTCCAGCACTGCGCATTGCTCATTTATTTTATCGCCAGAAAATAACCGCTTGGTAGAAAATTCTGATATTTTGATACGATCAAGCCAAGTGACTCACGAACATCCTCCAACTAGAATTACTCCAAAATTCGTCCATTTAATTATGTTTTCCTCCAGAGGAAGTCGAAAGTCCTAAATTAGAAATACAATTCAAAGTATCAAAATTCTTTCAAAATATTAACCAAAATATACCAAGAATAGGGTTAAATATATACTATAAAATCTGCTCATCAAATGACAATTGAGAATGCAATGACATACTTCTAATTCCATTCTCAATAATTGTCTTAGTAACAATCAAGAATTGAATGACATGTTTCTCATTGTTTGTTTCTGTTACAGATATACAAATGATGATGAAAGCCTTTGGTCACTGGTCTTTGGAGAAACAGAGGCATGCATATAAAAGATGTAATTGCCTAGAACCTTTGTTTCAGTTGAAGCATGTCATCAAAGAGAGTAGTCAATTAATAGTTGCCAATTGATATTAGGTCTTAAATATAATTTTAGCTTTCATTTCTTTTTTAAATTAAAATTTTTTTACAGAGTTTTATTTTTATGTAAGATGGGTGAAATATATATATATATATATATATATATTTTTTTTTTTTCTTTTTGTAATATTACTTTGATTTGTAGATGTGTCATTGCAACAATACTAGATATATTTTCAATTTACATCCTAAATATTTTCATACTGCATGTCGTGCTGGTAACCTCAAACAAATATGTCAAACATTTTTTTTTCTAAATTGTTGTATTGTTTCCATTTTTTGGTGCAGAGCTCCACGATTTGCTAGCGTGAATCCTGGAATCTTCATATGCATGCAATGTTCAAGGATCCACAGGAGTCTTGGGGCACATATATCAAAGTATAATTTTCGGTTATGCAAAAACTTCAAATTCGTTTTATTATTTGTATGGTACTGAATTCCATATGTTATGCGTTATGCTAATGAGTTTCGGTTCTTTATTTTCCTGCATTATTCTGATGATTTGGATGCTTTTGTAGGTGAGATCTGCCACTTTGAATACATGGCTCCCAGAGCAGGTTGCATATATCAAATGTAAGTGCCAATGCTGTTTTACCGGCTTCTTTCCATTTTGGTAGTAAGGTCATAGCTCTGTCAAGCAAGGTCACACTGAGAGTGAGAACACCAAGGGCACACTCTCTTACCCTCACTGACCCAGAAATGGTATTTGGTTGGGTGTTTGAGTGTTGTGTATTATCATTGGGAGTGTTCAATCTCCTTCACTACATAAACTACTTTTCATATCAAATGATGTGAGTTAGTTTGTTCTTTTTTTTAATGTTAATCTAATTTGTGCACCCTAATTTGTTCAAGAGCGTCTCATCATCGTGGGAAAAGAAAAAAAACGTAATAAATCAGAAAATTAAAGAGGGGGATTTGATCATGACTTTATTTGATAATTAATTCGTAACACTTTAATTTACATGAACAACTTTTACATTTCCTGTTAAATATTTGTTGGTGTCGGACCTCATATTACATGTAACGTGTGATGTTCTTTTTGTTTGCTAAAAAGAAAATGATTCAGCGTATATGCATGGTGTGTGCCTCAGTTGGTGGATGGCTAATAGGTGAAGCTACATAGATGAGCTTTTGTGTACCCACTGCTTGATGTGGGATTTGCATGAAAAAAAAATGAATCATTTGTGTTACCTTAATTTTTGTGCAAATCATACAACTTTGGTGATCTGAAATGTTTAAGTTTGTTTTGTAAATTGTACAATGCCTCTTTACGGACACTGTTTACTCATCTATCCTTTATTCATTCATGATTATGTTTAATTTTTTTTTCAGGTTAAATGTGTCTTATTCATGTAGTTAAAGTTGGTGCATTCAAGTCCTATAGCAACACGTGGGCATATTACTAGTACAGGAATTGGGATTACAAATTCAATGGTTTGGGAATATCGAACTGAGCCGAAAATATATATGTATAGTCATTTTGGTTGCATGCATGTTGAATGTTGAATTTAAGTAATTTGAGAGTAGATTATATTAGAAATAGAAGTATGAAATCTATAACTTCCAAAGATCCACAGTATGCTTCTATAACATCATACTAAAATTTCATTACAATCCAACGGTTGGATATCCGTCAATTGCAAATTCAAGTGGCGGTTAACATTTTATTTTATGAACTTACAAATCCAATTAGGGAAGCTCTGTACATCGGATTCCCAATCTGTAAGTTCCTAATGTCCTCAAATATTACGTACTATAATGTATTAAAGTTTGGTATCAAACCAACAGTCGGATTGTCACTTCAAATAATAATCAAGTGATGCGCCATAATGAAACTAGGTTCACAATAATCAATTCACATCATATAGATATCAAATATAAACTCAGGGCATCTAATAGGACTTAGAACGACATCGTCAGTTCGTTGGCCACTCACCACCACAAGTGACGGTCGGTCGCCCCGTCTAGTTGAAAAGTTTAACTATTTCTAAAAATTCTCAAATTTCTTAGAAATGAAGATCTTAATGAGTGGAGCAACTTTATACCTGTGACTAAGGCCAATTTGGCCGGGAAAAACCCTAATTCCACAAAAATCCGCCGAAAACCCTATAAAGGGTGTGCTTCGATTCGTCGACTCCAAAGCTCCACCGCCCCAACCACCGGTTGGGTCTTGTTCCTAGGTCCAAGGGAAGGCTAGTGATGGTGGCAATCATAAGAAATAGTTGCAAGATTGGTGGATCTCGAGCAATGGCATCCGCGCCACCCATGATTATTTCCTTCATGAATCTTAACCAATTTGTGTCGATTTTAGCTAGTAATGGATGTTGGGGGTGTGGTGATGAGGTTTGGAGGTGGGGAATGGATGAAAATCACCTGAAAATTTGATGGGTATCACTGGAAAACTCCACTGGTTCGAAACTGGGTTGTTGTGGGTGCACGGGTCGGTTTGGTTGGTCATTCCCTCTTTCTCTTCTTTCTAATTAGGCGTCTTACCCCTCCTTTCCCTCTTTTATTTTTCATCTCCACTGCCCATCCTTTCTTCATTTTAATCTGGGCCACACACGTCGCTTCCAAATTTTGCTCCAAAATTCTGAAGCTTTCTTGAAATTAATTAATTTACTAAAATGCCCCCAATTGTAAACGTTAATAACGCCTTCGTTATAACTCCAAATTGCGTTCTGTTTGTGCCCATGCGTTCATAGCGACAAGTACTACCAGGATATGCCCAGAAAACGAGTCTTACGTGACACGACACGATGGTCAACAAATGTCAACATTTTACCTCGAAGGGCATTTTCGTAAATTCACTTATATTAAAATTATATAAACCATAAAATTGGGATGGGTCGTTACAATCTACTCCCCTTAAAAAAATTTCGTCCTTGAAATTTAAAATACTTGCTAAATGTAAAATACTCGAAATAGGGAGAAAATATGTATGTAAATGCATACACAAGGAAGAAATTGAGTTAGAGCGGCTGCATAAAGAGAATGTCATTCTACCATAATCGGATTGCAATTATTCCTCTTTCATGCCTCCAAGCTCATACCTTCTTCCTTCCTCGATAATGTAGTAGTATAATACCCGTATAAACTGTAAAGTTGAAAACACCAATTATTGCGTATTAACACAAGGAAAAAATATACATGTAATAAAATATCAAAAATACAGTTATATATATAAAAACATACGATTCAAGTATTTGTGTTTAGTTTAAAACCAAGAATGGAAATAACTCACCCAAAATTTGTTATGGCAGAAATACCCATGTAAATAAAATATTTGCACGAGAAATCAAAACTCAAAATGAAAATGGACCTCACCAAACATTCGTCGTGTCACGAACCTCGAGGATGAGTCCGAACCATAACTAACTAGTAAGTGTTGCCGTAGATGAGTTGTCTTGCCCACTTGCTTAGTGAATCCAATAATTAAGCCATCGATATTACAGTTTGCAGCTTGTAATGCCGATAACTCATCATCATCTCAATAAGCTAGTGAGAAGTTCTCGAGGATGCCAAAATATCGTTTTGCTCCTCGTGCGAATATTCCTCGATCGCGATACCGTACTATCCTAAAGTGCACCAAAGCAACTGCTAGAACTGTTTCGACGTCCACATTCCCACAACAATAAAACCCTGGAGTGAAGCAGTGGAAATATACGTGGAGACGAACACATATTGTGAAAAGCTTCCTTTGTGATTAATCACTAGAGTTGTTCTCCAAATCGAAGGGTACAAGATCTGCAAGCTTAAATTAGAGAAACCATATCTCTGACGACATTCTTCGGATGACAGTTGCAATTTCAAGTCACACTTGAAAATTAATGCCACAATCGCCAAGCTCATAACCTACGTGCATACCTTCACCAATACCATACTGAAATGCTACTTAATCCTCAAAGTCGCTTGGAATTTTTCTTGGTAAGTCTGGTAAACTCTTAAGAAGATTATACTCCAATGGTTCCTGCTAGCATCGATATGAAACTGGCGCACGCATCTGCCAAGTCGACCTATTGTGAATTCCTCACTGATTGAGCGAGAAACCATGTCGAGAAGACTAAAAGAACACGTAAGAATTCGAGAGTCAAAGCAAGTTCAGTATATCTAGATTGATTGCCTGCCATCACACTACAAAAACAACTTTCGGAATATTCAATCACCAACGGTAAAGATCCATTCAACATAGTATTTGATGGGTGATTGAAGAATTAATGATCACAACTAGATTTCAATATCCAAGTAATTCTTCAGAATAGTCTACCTGTCTTCGAAATAATACGAACTGCAGTAGAGTAGACACATACCCAAAGTTGACTAGAATGTCTTCCCAGCACAAAGGAGTGAATATGGAGTCACAGTCAGAAAAGATGCCGATCGAAATGCCAGAAAATCCGATAAATTTAAGAATGCGTAATTTTACCAAGTGGTCTAAAATGTAGTCCCTCTGAACCAACAAAAAATGGGCTGACTTGTCAAATGGATCTATAAACATTGAAACATCATCGTAATCTCCATATGTACAAGATACCTCGTACCAGAAGCTTATGATGATATTTCCCATTTGCATTTGGATACAAAAAGTGATTGTAACCATTCAACGATTTCTTGATGGGTTAGAGGTAACATCATATTGATACTCATGAATGATGCGTGATTTATACGCACACAAATTAAACCCTCTTTTCGTCAAATTGTAGTATATGTATAAGTAGGGATCGTTCTGGACCGGGGATTAGGAGGGATTGTTAATCACTTGGATTTGACTCAAAAAAAACGTAAAAACACAAAATAAATGTATTTCTAACTAATCTAACACTTTAAAATAAATGGGGGATTGGTTTTGGACGAAATTAAACTAAAATAGAAACTTGGAAACAAAACAGATTGTACAAACGAAATTGATGGAATAGAATGAAGAAAAAAAAAACTAGTTAGAGGGTTCCTTATCCACACATGAACATAAGCATATAATTTGACTCCCAGTTATGACTTCAACAAACGATGAATGACAATGCTCCAAGTTAATTAGGTCCGCTTAAATTAACCGTCAGATTTCCCTAGATTCATTGGATTGAATGGGATACGCATTACAACCAAATTATTCCTAATCAAAGTCTCTCACATGGAATACGCATGATAGAGACATTCAACAAAGATCATTAAGTTCAACGGAAATCATAAACATTGACTAGGCATTCATAACTATGGAATACGCATGTTAATCCAGCCTAGGGTTTACTAAACACAATCGTGACTAGCGATTTTTACTACTCATGAATATAAGTTCATAACGATTAGGTGAAATTCCCTTATATCCTAGCATCAAGTCTTAGGCATGCAAATTAAGTGTCGACCCTCAACCCACATACATAAACAAGTTCTTAATCAAAACAGAAAAGTAACCCACATCTAAAGTTCATGAATTCATAACTGGAGTAAATCAAATCATAACCAACATATGTCCATGGCTTCAAATTCGCCTCTAACTAAAAAGAAATTAGTTTCACATGTTTAACATAATTGAATAACAAGTTAAATTAAACATGAAAACAGAAACAAGAAAAGAAAGAACAAATGGATGGAAAGTTAGCTACGGGGTTCATCTCCACATATGTTATACTTGCATAATAAAACGATTTCCAATTGCATTTCAACAAATCATTAATTCTCAACGCCCCGGGTCAATTAGGTCCGCTTAAATTAACCGTCAAGTTTTCCTTAAGTTAATGAATTGGATGGGTTAGCGCAACGCAATTCACAACATTCTCCAAAAGTCCTTTACGTGAAAAGCACAATAAAGATACAATCAAAGATCATTAAGCATCATGAAAACTTTAAGTGTTGACGAGGCATTCGTTACTATGGAATACGCATGAAACTTATGCCAAGAATTTATTTAACGCGATTGTTTATAAGCAACCTCCACTACTTGTGAATATAAGTTCGTAACTATTAGGTGAAACTCACTTATATTCTAGCGTCATATTGATGCATGAAAATTAAGCGCGCATTCTTAATAAACATTCATAAATAAGTTATCAATCAAACGGTTAAACAAATTGAACCACAACTTATGAAACGCAATTAGAATTAATCAAATCAAAATGCAAGCATAAACATATATTTCGAATCACCCCCTAGCTAAAGGGGGTTTAGTTTATTATAACTTTGAAATCAAAGAAATACCTAAACATTCCAACAACTCAAACTTGAATTGTATGAACGTTTAGGCACTCTTCTCTTCCATTCCTCATACGTACAAACAAAGAGAATTGAATTTAAACATTGAAATCAAAGAAACACCTAAACATTCCAACAACTCAAACTTGAATTGTATGAACGTTTAGGCACTCTTCTCTTCCTCGTTGTTGTAGCACAAGGTCTAAGGATAGTTTGATGGTGTGAATGGTTTGGGGAGTGGTGTTTGGATTAATAGGGAAATGGAAAAATGGTGTTTGGATTATAGGGGAGACTCACGGCAAAGGGAAGATTGGATGTGTTGTGGTATGTACAATGGAATGGAAGTGTTGTGTGTGAGATGTGAATGAAAATGAGATGTGAATGAATGAATGAATGCAAGGGTATTTATAGGAGTAGTGGAGGGAACATATGGCTATGTCATTTGTAGGTGAAGTAGGTGGATGTTGTAGGTGAAGTAGGTGGATGTTGTAGGTGAAGTAGGTGGATGATATGTTAAGTGATAAGTGATAAGTGATATGATATGTGGTTATGATATGATAAGTGGTTAAGTGGTGATGATAAGTGATAAGTGATTAAGTGATATGATATGTGGTGATGATAAGTGATAAGTGCATGTGGGTTAACTAATGAAGGAAATGCATGTGCAATGACAATGTGTTAGAATGGATGTGTGTTATGCATGGCATGATTGGGATTAGGAAAGGTTTAAATGTCCTAAAACTAAAGAGAACAAGGTTCCAACACTTTGGCTCCAATTAGGTCTTCAATTTCGTCCAACACTTTGGCTTCAAGCATAAGCTATCCGTCCTTAGCCCAAAAGTGCTCCAAAAGTCTCCAAAATGCATCTTTTTGCTCCTTTAGCCCTTTGGACCTATAAACACACGAAAATAGCTTAAAGTACTAAAATAACTAAAGAAACATAACGTAAATGCACGAGAACAAGCCATTTAAGTCGCATGAATATGCTCCTATCAAATACCCCCACACTTAGCTTTTGCTAGTCCTCGAGCAAAACAAAACAACAAGAGAACACGAAACTAGACAAAACGAACAAAACACAACCTACACCTTCCAACAATCGTCTCACGGATTTCCAATGCACATGACAAGTTAAAAATCATTAGTCCCATAGATTTTAGTCATCTTCACACTTGAGTACATTCTTAATCATAGTCACCACATACTATTTCACAATTAAGCATTTAAAACCATGTTTTGAATGTAGTAACATGCCTTAGAGAATTTGCTCAATTCCTTACAAGATATGCACTCGATTTTCACTTAGAATTTCTAACTACACACCCTAATCTAGTCATATGTGAGAAGATTGATGTAACATGAAAACGAACACTCACATATATGTATCACAAAGAACGCAATTTCTGGAGTTAATAATAAGCATGTTTAGATATGATCTCATGAATGGAATGCTACTACTTAGACGCGAGAACCAGTGACACCATATGCTCATACCAAGTTCAAACTCCACAAATTGAAATACACAACACTCAAGATAGAAGTCAAGGGTTGTAACGGGGCTTGGGGTATGTGGATAACAAAGAAGGGATATGGAAAACAAAGGTTCTTAAAGAAATAGTGAGCAAAGCATTTGAATCAACTTAGAAATCACTTTTGAATGAAAACTCAACTTTTGAACAAAAAGGGAGAATTTAGACAATTTACGCCCAGAATTGGTGTTTTGGAACCTTTCTTCAATCACTTATTCTTTCATTTTTTTTTTTTTCAAGCTCTTTTTTCTTTCTCTCTTTCTTTTCTCTTGAATCTCAAAACATCAACACTTAAACATTCTCTCCCCCACACTTATTTTCTTTCATAATGTAACTCAAAAGGAATTCAATTAAGTCATGCTCACTATCTTTTAAGAACAAGGGTGGGGATTGTCCTAAACTAGGCTAGGTGAGGAAAATGTGGGTAAACAAAGAATAAAGGCTAAACAAGGCTCAACGGGGTTAAAACTTACAACATATACGAAGTATGTGAAGTAAGGCTATTTGGCTATGGTGGTGGTCACTACACAACTTCTTCTTGAATATGTGTTATGCAAATCAATAACATGCTTTGAATGAAATGGGCATGAGTTCTAGCATTTAGTTCTATCATGATACAATTGCATTCTAAGTAGCAACCAAGCAAGGAATAATGAGATCATGCAACAACTTTAGAAAATAAAGAATCACAGAAAATAACTCTCCAAAGAAAGTAATGGCTCGAGTCTCACAGGGATGTAGCGTTTGTTTGAGTTTCTTCCTTCAAGCATGTTACAAAAATGAATTTTTCTTTTATGATTGCATGTGAAGTCATACATTATAACCATAACCAAGCATATACCAAGAGTAAATCAAACTTTTCTCTATGTTTATAACTCTTTCTAACCGTCATGCAATTATAAACCAAATCCTTATCATTGTGTTGGAAGGTACCCTAAGACACAAACACACAAAAACGACTTTTAAAACAACTCTTTTTGGGTTTTTCAAAACAATTTTTCAAATTTTTATGGGATTTTCGAATTATAAAACAAAACACACTAAAACACTCTAAAACAACTTAAAAACACCTTAAAACAACAAGGAACAACATTAGAAGTTATGGTGGATAAAATCCCACGTATTTGCATTAAATATACTTAGTTACCCCCCCACACTTAAATCAAACATTGTCCTCAATGTTTTAAGCATAGATTCACACAAAACATAAGTAAACACACAAAAAGCATTTAAACATACTAAACATGGCAGAATGTAATTAACAAAGAGAAGAGTTTAGAGACGCAAATCTGGTTATGGAGTGTAAATTCCCTCTTCTCCTTGGTGATTGCACTGAGGCTTGATCTTGGTGATTCCACAGGGGTTCCTCCCATCATTGATTTTCCTTTGTGCTACTCTTGATCTGGGCAGCAGGATTCTTTTGGTCTCCCCCGAAGGTCTGAGCTTACTCCTTTGGTCTGTTTCTTTGTTCAATCTTTCCAATTCGTATTGAAAAGGGTTGGAAGATAACTCAGCCTAAGTTTGTCTCCACATGCTTCAATGTATCATTTTCCCCTTGCCTTACTTGCTCCCCCTTGCAGAAGTGGTCCCTTCTCTGGAAGTGTATCAACCGTTGAAGATGACTACTCGAGAGCAACGCTAGGTAAGCAATCAGGAATAGATTCCAGGCAGTTGGCTCCAGATCGGAAGACTGACTCCAAGTGCCGGCTGATTGCTTCTTTTACTTTGCCATGCGAGTAAGAACAAGGACAAAGAAAAAGACAGGGAAAGAGCATGATATGAGATACTTTTGCTTTAGACCTTGATGATATGAGATACCTTTGCTTTTGAAGAAACGGCGAATGAAGCAGCACATGTATTTGTTGTGGTTGTCTCCACATGCTTCGATCGACCGTTTCCTTCTGCCTCATTTGTACTCCAGGTTTCTGGTATCTTCTTTGGGGGAGAAAAAATTGAGTATTTCAAGAGGCTTTGCTGGGAGTGCGCCCTCAGAGGTAAGGAAGAGTTGGGCATTTTCTTCAGGTTTGCCTTGCCATAAAAGACGAAGGTCGACATATATAGAGATAATATCAAGTGGTGGTACTGTTCTTTTACCCTTGTCGACAAATGTCTCTTCGATATCAGAACGACGCCTCTTCGATTTCTGAGCAGGCGCCCCTTCGATTTCTGAACGACGCCCCTCCGCTTTCTGAACGACACGTGGTAGTGCTGATGCGGCTCCTTTTGA
The DNA here is from genome assembly GCF_963583255.1 of Pyrus communis. Lineage (NCBI taxonomy): Eukaryota > Viridiplantae > Streptophyta > Magnoliopsida > Rosales > Rosaceae > Pyrus > Pyrus communis. The sequence goes on along the minus strand of NC_084819.1, from coordinate 8,728,827 downwards.
CAAAGCTGCACGCGTTTTCTGAAAAGCAGAGAAAGCGTCGCCGAACTTTGCGCTTGTCGGCTAAAGATGTGTAGTTGTGATGATGGCCTCCACGTGTTGTCTGAAAAGAAGAAATCTTTTGACAAAGTTGAACGCGCCTTCTGAAAAGCCGAGAAAGCGTCGCCTAAATTACGCCGGAAATTCCGGCTTTTTGAATTGGTGGACGCGTCGCCTTGGCTTTTTTTATTGAGCTATTGATCACCACAACAAACACACTCTGAAGATTTCCCATTCTTGAAAACCGACTCCGGCCCTTTGAAATTTAACTTCATCCTCCCCTTCTTTTTGAACACTTTTGAAAATGGCAAACTCATCGAACCTTAGCTTGGAATTGAGCCTTAGCAGTGATACGGGCGCGCCGCGTCAAGGTAACGTATGGCGCCCTTCTTTCTTTTCTTCTAACGGTCCTCTCACAGGTGAAGACTCCGTGATGCAGGACGCCACAACAGCTACAATAGTAGCTAGGAACCTCCTCACTCCAAAAGATAGTAGGCTGCTGTCAGGACGGTCCGATGAGTTGGCCGTTCAAGAGTCCCTCGCACTTAGTGTTCAGTGTGCGAGTTCTGTGTCCAACATGGGCCAACGCCTGCTTGCCCGCTCCCGTCAGGTGGAATCATTGATGGCAGAGGTGGAGAGTCTTAAGCAAGAGATCCAGCAGCTTAAGTATGAGAATAGAAGTTTGCATGTGCTTGCAAATAACTATTCGTCGGGCATGAAGAGGAAGCTGGATGAGCTACAAGAGTCTGAAGGTCGGATTCAAAGTGACCGTCAAAGGTTTTCGTCTTTCCTCCAGAGGCACCTTTTTCCTGGATCATCGAGCGCTTGGCCAAGTATTGAGGCCTGGAATGCTCTAGCTCCGATGCCTTCCGCTCCGATGGCTTCCGCTCCGATGCCTCCCGCTTCGATGCCTTCTGCTTCTATGCCTTCCGCTTCTATGCCTTCCGCTTCTATGCCTTCCGCTTCTGCGCCTCGTAGTGGGGCTTCACGTAAACAACCTTTGTGAAGCTCCACCTTTCTCCATGTTTAGTATCTCTTTTTTTTTTTTTTTTTTTATTATTTCTTTTTTTTTTTTATTTTTATGAACATGCTTTGTTTTATTCAGTGCATTGGGTTGCCTCCCAAGTAGCGCTTTCTTTTACGTCTTGCAGCCGGACGAAGAACCCAATCACTCCAGGATATGTTCACGAATCGGATGAGAACTCCGAGTCATGAACTAGTACCTAAAACAAGAAACAAAACAAGATTAAGAATCTAGAATAAAAACAAACGAAAATAAAACAATCCAAGGGATTAGCAAATTTTCTAATCCCCGGCAACGGCGCCAAAATTTGATGCGTGATTTATACGCACACAAATTAAACCCTCTTTTCGTCAAATTGTAGTATATGTATAAGTAGGGATCGTTCTGGACCGGGGATTAGGAGGGATTGTTAATCACTTGGATTTGACTCAAAAAAAACGTAAAAACACAAAATAAATGTATTTCTAACTAATCTAACACTTTAAAATAAATGGGGGATTGGTTTTGGACGAAATTAAACTAAAATAGAAACTTGGAAACAAAACAGATTGTACAAACGAAATTGATGGAATAGAATGAAGAAAAAAAAAACTAGTTAGAGGGTTCCTTATCCACACATGAACATAAGCATATAATTTGACTCCCAGTTATGACTTCAACAAACGATGAATGACAATGCTCCAAGTTAATTAGGTCCGCTTAAATTAACCGTCAGATTTCCCTAGATTCATTGGATTGAATGGGATACGCATTACAACCAAATTATTCCTAATCAAAGTCTCTCACATGGAATACGCATGATAGAGACATTCAACAAAGATCATTAAGTTCAACGGAAATCATAAACATTGACTAGGCATTCATAACTATGGAATACGCATGTTAATCCAGCCTAGGGTTTACTAAACACAATCGTGACTAGCGATTTTTACTACTCATGAATATAAGTTCATAACGATTAGGTGAAATTCCCTTATATCCTAGCATCAAGTCTTAGGCATGCAAATTAAGTGTCGACCCTCAACCCACATACATAAACAAGTTCTTAATCAAAACAGAAAAGTAACCCACATCTAAAGTTCATGAATTCATAACTGGAGTAAATCAAATCATAACCAACATATGTCCATGGCTTCAAATTCGCCTCTAACTAAAAAGAAATTAGTTTCACATGTTTAACATAATTGAATAACAAGTTAAATTAAACATGAAAACAGAAACAAGAAAAGAAAGAATAAATGGATGGAAAGTTAGCTACGGGGTTCATCTCCACATATGTTATACTTGCATAATAAAACGATTTCCAATTGCATTTCAACAAATCATTAATTCTCAACGCCCCGGGTCAATTAGGTCCGCTTAAATTAACCGTCAAGTTTTCCTTAAGTTAATGAATTGGATGGGTTAGCGCAACGCAATTCACAACATTCTCCAAAAGTCCTTTACGTGAAAAGCACAATAAAGATACAATCAAAGATCATTAAGCATCATGAAAACTTTAAGTGTTGACGAGGCATTCGTTACTATGGAATACGCATGAAACTTATGCCAAGAATTTATTTAACGCGATTGTTTATAAGCAACCTCCACTACTTGTGAATATAAGTTCGTAACTATTAGGTGAAACTCACTTATATTCTAGCGTCATATTGATGCATGAAAATTAAGCGCGCATTCTTAATAAACATTCATAAATAAGTTATCAATCAAACGGTTAAACAAATTGAACCACAACTTATGAAACGCAATTAGAATTAATCAAATCAAAATGCAAGCATAAACATATATTTCGAATCACCCCCTAGCTAAAGGGGGTTTAGTTTATTATAACTTTGAAATCAAAGAAATACCTAAACATTCCAACAACTCAAACTTGAATTGTATGAACGTTTAGGCACTCTTCTCTTCCATTCCTCATACGTACAAACAAAGAGAATTGAATTTAAACATTGAAATCAAAGAAACACCTAAACATTCCAACAACTCAAACTTGAATTGTATGAACGTTTAGGCACTCTTCTCTTCCTCGTTGTTGTAGCACAAGGTCTAAGGATAGTTTGATGGTGTGAATGGTTTGGGGAGTGGTGTTTGGATTAATAGGGAAATGGAAAAATGGTGTTTGGATTATAGGGGAGACTCACGGCAAAGGGAAGATTGGATGTGTTGTGGTATGTACAAGGGAATGGAAGTGTTGTGTGTGAGATGTGAATGAAAATGAGATGTGAATGAATGAATGAATGCAAGGGTATTTATAGGAGTAGTGGAGGGAACATATGGCTATGTCATTTGTAGGTGAAGTAGGTGGATGTTGTAGGTGAAGTAGGTGGATGTTGTAGGTGAAGTAGGTGGATGATATGTTAAGTGATAAGTGATAAGTGATATGATATGTGGTTATGATATGATAAGTGGTTAAGTGGTGATGATAAGTGATAAGTGATTAAGTGATATGATATGTGGTGATGATAAGTGATAAGTGCATGTGGGTTAACTAATGAAGGAAATGCATGTGCAATGACAATGTGTTAGAATGGATGTGTGTTATGCATGGCATGATTGGGATTAGGAAAGGTTTAAATGTCCTAAAACTAAAGAGAACAAGGTTCCAACACTTTGGCTCCAATTAGGTCTTCAATTTCGTCCAACACTTTGGCTTCAAGCATAAGCTATCCGTCCTTAGCCCAAAAGTGCTCCAAAAGTCTCCAAAATGCATCTTTTTGCTCCTTTAGCCCTTTGGACCTATAAACACACGAAAATAGCTTAAAGTACTAAAATAACTAAAGAAACATAACGTAAATGCACGAGAACAAGCCATTTAAGTCGCATGAATATGCTCCTATCAATGAACTTCAACTGGAATGGGATAAGGAAGACTGAAAATGTTTAGGGGTAAAAACAACTCTTACTACGGTGCTTAATGATTACGTTTGCACAACTAGGATGATCCACGATAGTGCAATCATAAATGTTAATTTAGTTCTTCCAATGTTGCTATCAGAAGCTTAGCTCCTTCCAAAAGTAAGTGAAATTGGGAAGTTCTAACGTTAATAAAGATTTTGGACATATTTCTCCACAGAGTTTTTTCCAGATGGAAATGACAACTGTTGACTCTAGGTCATATATATGATGGTTCATTTTGAATGGTTATACCGTTGGGAAATGTAAGCGATACACCACCATACTGCCTCTACACAGTTGAAATATCCAAGGAACACGTCATCATAGATTTTCAAAATGATCAACGTCATCGAAAAGTGTAAGCGATGGTGAGGTAAGAACAACAGTTTGGTTGCCAGAAACTTTATCCATAATCAACACACCAAGCTTGCTAACTTCCCTTGGCCAATAAGTGAGGAAAAACATTATAGTAAAAAATTCTAACCAATTGTCGATAAACTCGACAAGATTAAGGATATTTCAAGTCTCACAACACTTTGTGAGAATTTCGACCTTCTTCCTCTAAACTCTTTTTGGAAAGAAAGAATACCGTTTGCGAAGATCACGTTTCCCAAGATAAGTATCAATCAAAACTAATGTTTGAGAAATTTGGTCACACTGCCGAAGAAGATGAGGAAGTTGTCGAAAAGACTACTACGAAGTCGTCAGGTTATGGAAGAAAACTCGAGTTACAAAGGGTGGGTCAGCTAGATCATCAGCTCGAGGTAGGGGATAGCGGTTTTTAATCGTCACCCAAGGAAGTTACTAAAATCTAGGTATGATCATAAGGTTCGAAGTTCCCTAGATAAGGGGCTTGGTTAAATAAATTCCTAATCGGTAAGCTTTAGTAACTAAGTTCTTCCAAACAGTAGGAGTTGTTTGAAAAGACGCAAGGGAACTAGTGTAGTATGAGAAAGTGGATCGATGATAATATCTCAGGTAAGACTTTGGAATATGACGCCTAAATGTACGTCCTCAAAACATACCATAATACTTCCTTTCACTACACCACGTACTAATAGGTCTTCATAGTTTCCTCGATATTCCATTCACTCTAACAGTGAGACATTAACTGGTACTTTGATTCTATTGTCTACCTGTGAAGGTGATCGAAAAAGTGGCTAGTCAGAGAGGTTATGTTTACCTAGATAGGTGATAAGGTAAAAACAATTAGGAGTTTACTGTCCTAATACAAAGCTTGCTCCTAACTTTCTGAGATTGTTAATCAGCCCATTAGTCGCACGCTAATTAATGGATTATGACATTTTGATATTATTCGTTACCCTGAAACTATGAACCGACATTCTGGTATAAAGGTATCACTCCTAGATACTAGCACCTCTGTCCGGTATTAGAAATCATACCGATTGCATACTGGTTGACAGTTCCTGGATATCAGACAATATCGTCAATTAGTAACACCATCATAGGCTGATTACATGCTAGAGCCCGCTCGGGTGGGTGGTTTTGGACAACTAATAAGGAATTGGTCATGTATAATTCTAGAGGGAATACTCACTACTTCAAAGATTTTGTAGAAAACTCAACCGGTTGAAAATTTGATGGGTATTGCCAGAAAACTCAACTATTTCGAAACCAGGTTGTTATGGGTGCATGGGTCAGATTGGTTGGGTGCCCTGCACCTCCATCATTTCCCCTCCTTTCCTTCTCTTTGGTTGGTCACTCTCTCTTTCTCTTCTTTTTGATTGGGCGTCCCACCCCTCCTTTCCCTCCTTTATTTTTCATCTCCACCACCCATCCTTTCTTCCTTTTAATCAGGGCCACACACGTGGTTTCCAGATTTTGCTCCAAAATTCTGGAACTTTCTTGAAATTAATTAATTTACTAAAATGCCCCCAACTTTAAACGTTAATAACTCTTTCGTTATAACCCCAAATTGCATTCTGTTTGCGCCCACATGTTCATAGCAACAAGTACTATGAGGATATACGTAGAAAACGAGTCTTGCGTGACACAACACGATAGTCAACAAAAGTCAACACTTTGCCTTGAAGGGCATTTTCATAAATTCACTTATTAAAATTATATAAAACGTAAAATTGGGAAGGGGTCATTACACTAATGATCATCTTTCTAAGGTAGGTTTAATTTTAATTTGGGGACTTTTTTTGTTAGAATCTAGGAAATGTTTCTTCATTCAAATATATCGGACGAATTGACGATTATAGTAACAAGTAATATCGTCATAATTAACCATCAACTTGTTTGATTTATATGAATGACTAAAATTTTTACGAATAGAAAGAAATTTTCTTGAGATGATCTTTATACGATGTGAAGAGAATGAATGATTTGGATTTTGACATTCGTACATGTAAAGAGGAATATCTATTTAGACATAAGAAGTAAAAATGCGGGCACAGAATAAAGAAGAAGAGAAGGGACTGACAGACATGTTGGATTAATAATGGAAGTGTAAAGTGCTCAAACTTTGCATTCGATCATTCGATTCAACTTGTGCTTGGCTCGAGAAAGTTCAGACTCATAAAATAAACATACTATGCCTATTGATAGGAGCATATTCATGCGACTTAAATGGCTTGTTCTCGTGCATTTACGTTATGTTTCTCTCGTTATTTTAGTCCTTTATGCTTCTTTTGTGTGTTTTCAGGTTCTAAGGGCCTAGGGAGCAAGAAAGTGCATTTTGAGGCCATTTGGAGCATTTTTGGGCATGGATTGGATAGCTTATCCATGGAGCCAAGAGGATGGACGAATTTGAAGGCCTTGTATGCACTTGAAGACACAAAACAATGGCCCTAACCCAATCACATAACACCTTGCCATGGGCTTAACACATTATGCCATACAAACCAACCTATTTTAGGCCCATTCTATGTACTTAAACCCTAGCCCTTTAAACTAGTTCATTTATCACTTATCAAACCATTCACTTATCACTCACCACATATAATTCATTTATCACTTAACATATCATTCATTTATCACTTAGCATATCATTCATTTATCAATTATCAAACCATTCACTTATCACTTCCATTCACTTATCACTCACCACATATCATTCATTTATCACTTAACATATCATTCATTTATCACTTAACATATCATTCACTTATCACTTATCATACTCATAATCATCTACACATTTCAACCATTTAAACATATGCATTTCAAATCACATGCACACCCACCTCTTTCCACCTAATCCACATGCATTCACACACATGCACATCATTCATTCTTCTTCCTAGCCGTGCCTTCCCTTCCACTTTCCAACCACATTCTTTCAATTCCCACTTCATCATTACACCACCTAAGCCACATGCACTCCCATTCTTTAATTAAGCCACTTAAACCACAAAACAATCACACAACACACCAACACACATGCATCCTGAAATTCTTTGCCATGCAATCACATGCATTTCCCTTGACATTTTCAGCCATCACACTTCATCATTACACCACCATTCAACCTTTAACCCACACACACTTCACACAAACAACATTCACATGCATTCACATGCATTTCCAACACAAAACACACTCAAAACCGTGGCCACCTTTGCATTTCAGGATTCCCATTTGCATTTTCAGATTTCCAGCTTTCCCTTTTATTTTCCAGCTTTCATTCTTCATCATTGCAGCCATTCCACATGCAATTCTCCATCATTCCTCCACACAAACACCTTAAACAAATAGCCATATACATCTCCACTCCTCCTATAAATACCCTTGCATTCCCATCATTCAAATCATCTCATTCCATTGTAGATACCACAACACAAACACTCCATTCCTTCTCTAGCCGTGAGTTTCTCTCCATTTTCTGCACCATTTTCTCCACCACTCCTCACCTATTTCCATAATTCCTTTTCCATTCCACACTTCCATCCCCCAAACCAATTATCCCTAGACCTTATGCTACAATAAAGAGGAAGAGAAGAGGGCCTAAACGTTCATACAATTCAAGTTTGAGTTGTTGGAATGTTTAGGCGTTTCTTTGATTTCAATGTTTAATTTCAATTCTCTTTGTTTTGTATGAGGAACTAAACCCCCCTTTAGCTAGGGGGGGATTCGAAATATATGTTTATGCTTGCATTTTGATTTGATTACTTCTAATTGCGTTTCATAAGTTGTGGATTCAATTTGTTTAACCGTTTGATTGATAACTTATTTATGTATGTTTATTAAGAATGCGCGCTTAATTTTCATGCATGAATATGACGCTAGAATATAAGTGAGTTTCACCTAATCGTTATGAACTTATATTCACAAGTAGTGGAGGTTGCTTATAAACAATCGTGTTAAACGAATTCTTGGCATAAGTTTCATGCAATCATAGTAACGAATGCCTCGTCAACACTTATAGTTTTCATGATGCTTAATGATTCTTGCTTGTTTCTCTATTATGCAATTCATGTAGGGAACTTGTGAGGAATGCTTTGGGTTGTCGTATGCAATCATCCAATTCATTAACTTAAGGAAAACTTGACGGTTAATTTAAGCGGACCTAATTAACCCGGGGTGTTGAGAATTCATGGTTTATTGAAATGCAATTGGAAACCATTTTCTTATGCAAGTGTAACATGTATGGAGATGAACCCCTTAGCTAGCCATACCATCCATTCATTTCCGTCAATTTCATATTTACAATTTGTTTTCTTTACAATCTATCCATTTTAGTTTAAATTCGTCCAAAATCAATCCCCCCATATTTCGTTTAAGTCTTAGTCTTAATCTTTCTTATTTTTAGTTTTGCATTCTTTGAGTCTAAGTTAGTATTTCATATTGTTATTTTACGTTTTTGAGTCAGTTTCCAAGAGATTTGCAATCCCTCCTAATCCCCGGTCCAGAACGATCCCTACTTATACTTATACTACAAATCGACAAAAAGAGGGTTTAATTTGTGTGCGTATAAAAAATCGCATCAAATTTTGGCGCCGTTGCCGGGGATTAGAAAATTTGCTAATCCCTTGGATTGTTTGTTTCTGTATTGTCTTTTAGATTTAGTTTTTTTTTTTTTATTTGTGTTTTGTTTGTTAAGAACAAGATGGCACTTGATAATGCTTCTCTTTTGTCACAACTCATGGAAAGGTCCCAAATGCAAAGAGTTGATATATTTAATCTTCAATCAAGGAATAACGTGTTTTCCAATACTTACAATTCGGATTGGAGTGATCATTCAAACTCTATGTGGTGGGAACCTCAAAATGCTCAACAAGGAGGATATTGGCAGCCACCACAACCTCATATTCAATATGCCCAACCAAATTTAAGTTCGTCAATAAATTATAACCAAAAGCTTGATGAATTAATTTGTTTGGTGCAGGGCTTACAAAATCAAGACAATGAGGCTCAACAAGAAGGATATTGGCAGCCGTATGAGGAGTTCTATTCAACGCCTATGCAGCCACCACAACCTGCCCAAAGTAATGTAGGTAATTCAAATGATAATGATACGATTTTTCAATTACTTACTACTCTGGAAAAGCAAATTGGGCAGATAGCGGAGTTCGAAGGACAATTTTGCGACCAAGGCGAACTCCCTAGTTCAACCATTGCAAATCAGAAGGGAGAATTTGAAACTGCCAAGGAAATCATGTTGAGAAGTGACAAGGAGGTTGGAACGGACCCTCAACCATCAAAATCAAATTACAAGGAAGAGGAATACACCCAACCCACGGAAAGGGTGGAAACACCTTTGCCGGAGGCTCCTATTGCTCCTATGCCATCTAATACAGGTATGGTTGTTCCAAATTTCATTATTTTTAACCCTATTCCTTGCAGATTCATGACTTCCAAGGAAGAAGAATGTGAAAAAGACATCTTGGAAGCCCTTCCAAAGGTGACAAGTAGGGAATGTCATGAATCCATCAAAGAGGACGTTCTTGAAACCACAAAATCCAAAGAAGTTAAATTTGATGACATTGGACAAGTAATAACCATCACTTGCAATCTGGCCAAGTCCAATATCCCTGAAACTTTCAAAGGAGTGGTATTTGTCATTGAGTTCTTGTCGGACAAAACAAGTAAGTATTTTTTTCCAAATTCCATTAGATTTTATACTAACTTGCTATTTTTTTTGAATCAGGCACCTACACTAGAATTCAAACCAATGCCGGTTCACTTCAATTATCACCTTCCATTCAAGGACCAATTCCATGCCGTTTGATTTTATTTATGTTAATAAAAAAAAAATAAAAAAAAAAAAGAAAAAAAAGAAAAAAAGAAAGATACTAAACATGGAGAAAGGTGGAGCTTCACAAAGGTTGTTTGCGTGAAGTCCCACTACGAGGCGCAGAAGCGGAAGGCGCAGAAGCGGGAGGCATAGAAGCGGGAGGCATCGAAGCGGAAGGCATCGGAGCGGGAGGCATCGGAGCTAGAGCATTCCAAGCCTCAATACTTGGCCAAGCGCTGGATGACCCAGGAAAAAGGTGCCTCTGGAGATAAGACGCAAGCCTTTGACGGTCACTGTGAATTCGACCCTCAGATTCTTGCAGCTCATCAAGCTTCCTCTTCATCCCCGACGAATAGTTATTTGCAAGCACATGCAAACTTCTATTCTCGTACTTAAGCTGCTGGATCTCTTGCTTAAGTCTTTCCACCTCTGCCATCAACGATTCCACCTGACGGGAGCGGGCAAGCAGGCGTAGGCCCATGTTGGACACAGAGCTCGCACACTGAACACTAAGTGCGAGGGACTCTTGAACGGCCAACTCATCGGACCGTCCTGACAGCAGCCTACTATCTTTTGGAGTGAGGAGGTTTTTAGCTACTATTGTAGCTGTTGTGGCGTCCTGCATCACAGAGTCTTCACCTGAAAGAGGACCGTTAGAAGATAAAAAAGAAGGGCGCCATACATTACCTTGACGGGGCGCAACCGGATCGCTGCTGAGACTCAAATCTAAGCTAAGGTTCGATGAGTTTGCCATTTTTTTCAAAAGTGTTCAAAGAGAAGGGGTGGATGGAGTTAAAAATTTCACAAAGGGCCGGAGTCGAGTTTCAGGAATGGGAAATCTTCAGAGTGTGTTTGTTGTGGTGATCGATAGCTCAATAAAAAAGCCAAGGCGACGCGTCCACCGATTCAAAAAGCCGGAATTTCCGGCGTAATTTTGGCGACGCTTTCTCTGCTTTTCAGAAGACGCGTTCAACTTTTCAAAAGATTTCTTCTTTTCAGACAACACGTGGAGGCCATCACCGCAACTACATATCTTTAGCCGACAAGCGCAAAGTTCGGCGACGCTTTCTCTGCTTTTCAGAAGACGCGTGCAGCTTTCTCAAAAGGAGTCGCATCTGCACTACCACGTGTCGTTCAGAAAGCGAAGGGGCGTCGTTCAGAAATCGAAGGGGCGCCTGCTCAGAAATCGAAGAGGCGTATTCAAAGATCGAAGAGGCGCCACTATTTCAAAAAGCCGGAATTGCGGGATCAAAACGTTTGTCGACAAGGGTAAAAAGTACCACCACTTGATATTATCTCTATATATGTCGACCTTCGTCTTTTATGGCAGGGCAAACCTGAAGAAAATGCCCAACTCTCCCTCACCTCTGAGGGCGCACTCCCAGCAAGGCCTTTCAAAATACTCAATTCTTTCTTCTTCCCCAAAGATGATACCAGATGCCTGGAGTACATATGACCCAGGAGGAAACGGCGGATTGAAGCATGTGCTGATTCATCCACCGCTTCTTCAAAGCAAAGGTATCTCATATCATCAAGGTCAAAAGCAAAAGTATCTCATATCATGCTCTTTCCCTGTCTTTTTCTTTGTCCTTGTTCTTACTCGCATGGCAAAGTAAAAGAAGCAATCAGCCGGCACTTGGAGTCAATCTTCCGATCTGGAGCCAACTGCTTGGAATCTATTCCTGATTGCTTACCTAGCGTTGCTCTCGAGTAGTCATCTTCAACGGTTGATACACTTCCGGAGAAGGGACCACTTCTGCAAAGGGGAGCGAGTAAGGCAAGTGAAAATGATACATTGAAGCATGTGGAGACAAACATAGGCTGAGTTATCCTCCAACCCTTTTCAATACGAATTGGAAAGATTGAACAAAGAAACAGACCAAAAGGGTATGCTCAGACCTTCGGGGGAGACCAAAAGAACCATCCTGCTGCCCAGTTCAAGAAGTAGCACAAAGGAAAATCAATGATGGGCGGAAACCAGTTCGAGAGTAAGCCTGTGGAATCATCAAGATCAAGCCTCAATGCAATCAACAAAGAGAAGATGGAATTTACACTCTATAACCAGATTTGCGTCTCTAAACTCTTCTCTTTGTTAATTACATTATGCCATGTTTAATATGTTTAAGTGTTTTTTGTGTATTTACTTATGCGTTGTGTGAATCTATGCTTAAAACATTGAGGACAATGTTTGATTTAAGTGTGGGGGGGTAACTAAGTATATTTGATGCAAATTCGTTGGATTTTATCACCTATCACTTCACATGTTGTTTCTCACTGTTTTAAAACTGTTTTAGTGTGTTTTGTCTTAAAAATTCGAAAATCCCATAAAAATTTGAAAAATTGTTTTGAAAAACCCAAAAAGAGTTGTTTTAAAGTTGTTTTTGTGTGTGTGTTTGTGTCTTAGGATACCTTCCAACACAATGTTAAGGATTTGGTTTGTAATTGCATGACTGTTAAAAAGAGTTATAAACATAGAGAAAAGTTTGATTTACTCTTGGTATATGCTTGGTTATGGTTATAATGTATGACTTCACATGCAATCATAAAAGAAAATTTAGTTTTTGTAACATGCCTGAAGGAAGGAACTCAAACAAATGCTACAACCCTGAGAGACTTGAGCCTATAACGTTCTTTGGAGAGTTTAATCTGTGATTTCTTGTTTTCTAAAATCGTTGCATGATTTCATTATTCTTTGCTTGGTTACTACTTAGAAGGCGTTTCATCATATAGTTCCAAATGCTAGAACTCATGCCCATTTCATTCAAAGCATGTTATTGATTTGCATAACATATATCAAGATGAAGTTGTGTAGTTGCCACCATAGCCAAATAGCCTCACTTCCCATATTTCGTATATGTTGTAAGTTGTACCCACGTTGAGCCGTGTTAGCCCATGTTCTTTGTTAACCCACTTTTTCCTCACCTAGCCTAGTTTAGGACAATCCCCACCCTTGTTCTTAAAAGATAATGAGCATGACTTAATTGAATTCCTTTTGAGTTACATTATGAAAGAAAATAAGTGTGGGGGAGAGAATGTTTAAGTGTTTATGTTAAAAAAAAAAAAAAAAAAAAAAAAAAAAAAAAAAAAAAAAAAAAGAGAAAAGAATAAGTGATTGAAGAAAGGTTCCAAAACACCAATTCTGGGCGTAAATTGTCTAAATTCTCCCTTTTTGTTCAAAAGTTGAGTTTTCATTCAAAAGTGAATTCTAAGTTGATTCAAATGCTTTGCTCACTATTTCTTTAAGAACCTTTGTTTTCCATATCCCTTCTTTGTTATCCACATACCCCAAGCCCCGTTACAACCCTTGACTTCTATCTTGAGTGTTGTGTATTTCAATTTGTGGAGTTTGAACTTGGTATGAGCTTATGGTGTCACTGGTTCTCGCGTCTAAGTAGTAGCATTCCATTCATGAGATCATATCTAAACATGCTTATTAAACTCCAGAAATTGCGTTCTTTGTGATACTTATTTGTGAGTGTTCGTTTTCATGTTACATCAATCTTCTCACATATGACTAGATTAGGGTGTGTAGTTAGAAATTCTGAGAGAAATTCGAGTGCATATCTTGTAAAGAATTGAGCAAATTCTCTAAGGCATGTTACTACATTCAAAACATGGTTTTAAATGCTTAATTGTGAACTAGTATATGGTGACTATGATTAAGAATGTACTTAAGTGTGAAGATGACTAAAATCTGTGAGAATGATGATTTTTAACTTGTCATGTGCATTGGAAATCCCTAAAGACGGTTGTTGGAAGGTTTAGGTTGTGTTTTACGTGTTTAGTGTCGTTTTGTTTATTTGTTTTTATTCTGTTTTGCTCGAGGACTAGCAAAAGCTAAGTGTAGGGGTATTTGATAGGAGCATATTCATGCGACTTAAATGGCTTGTTCTCGTGCATTTACGTTATGTTTCTCTCGTTATTTTAGTCCTTTATGCTTCTTTTGTGTGTTTTCAGGTTCTAAGGGCCTAGGGAGCAAGAAAGTGCATTTTGAGGCCATTTGGAGCATTTTTGGGCATGGATTGGATAGCTTATCCATGGAGCCAAGAGGATGGACGAATTTGAAGGCCTTGTATGCACTTGAAGACACAAAACAATGGCCCTAACCCAATCACATAACACCTTGCCATGGGCTTAACACATTATGCCATACAAACCAACCTATTTTAGGCCCATTCTATGTACTTAAACCCTAGCCCTTTAAACTAGTTCATTTATCACTTATCAAACCATTCACTTATCACTCACCACATATAATTCATTTATCACTTAACATATCATTCATTTATCACTTAGCATATCATTCATTTATCAATTATCAAACCATTCACTTATCACTTCCATTCACTTATCACTCACCACATATCATTCATTTATCACTTAACATATCATTCATTTATCACTTAACATATCATTCACTTATCACTTATCATACTCATAATCATCTACACATTTCAACCATTTAAACATATGCATTTCAAATCACATGCACACCCACCTCTTTCCACCTAATCCACATGCATTCACACACATGCACATCATTCATTCTTCTTCCTAGCCGTGCCTTCCCTTCCACTTTCCAACCACATTCTTTCAATTCCCACTTCATCATTACACCACCTAAGCCACATGCACTCCCATTCTTTAATTAAGCCACTTAAACCACAAAACAATCACACAACACACCAACACACATGCATCCTGAAATTCTTTGCCATGCAATCACATGCATTTCCCTTGACATTTTCAGCCATCACACTTCATCATTACACCACCATTCAACCTTTAACCCACACACACTTCACACAAACAACATTCACATGCATTCACATGCATTTCCAACACAAAACACACTCAAAACCGTGGCCACCTTTGCATTTCAGGATTCCCATTTGCATTTTCAGATTTCCAGCTTTCCCTTTTATTTTCCAGCTTTCATTCTTCATCATTGCAGCCATTCCACATGCAATTCTCCATCATTCCTCCACACAAACACCTTAAACAAATAGCCATATACATCTCCACTCCTCCTATAAATACCCTTGCATTCCCATCATTCAAATCATCTCATTCCATTGTAGATACCACAACACAAACACTCCATTCCTTCTCTAGCCGTGAGTTTCTCTCCATTTTCTGCACCATTTTCTCCACCACTCCTCACCTATTTCCATAATTCCTTTTCCATTCCACACTTCCATCCCCCAAACCAATTATCCCTAGACCTTATGCTACAATAAAGAGGAAGAGAAGAGGGCCTAAACGTTCATACAATTCAAGTTTGAGTTGTTGGAATGTTTAGGCGTTTCTTTGATTTCAATGTTTAATTTCAATTCTCTTTGTTTTGTATGAGGAACTAAACCCCCCTTTAGCTAGGGGGGGATTCGAAATATATGTTTATGCTTGCATTTTGATTTGATTACTTCTAATTGCGTTTCATAAGTTGTGGATTCAATTTGTTTAACCGTTTGATTGATAACTTATTTATGTATGTTTATTAAGAATGCGCGCTTAATTTTCATGCATGAATATGACGCTAGAATATAAGTGAGTTTCACCTAATCGTTATGAACTTATATTCACAAGTAGTGGAGGTTGCTTATAAACAATCGTGTTAAACGAATTCTTGGCATAAGTTTCATGCAATCATAGTAACGAATGCCTCGTCAACACTTATAGTTTTCATGATGCTTAATGATTCTTGCTTGTTTCTCTATTATGCAATTCATGTAGGGAACTTGTGAGGAATGCTTTGGGTTGTCGTATGCAATCATCCAATTCATTAACTTAAGGAAAACTTGACGGTTAATTTAAGCGGACCTAATTAACCCGGGGTGTTGAGAATTCATGGTTTATTGAAATGCAATTGGAAACCATTTTATTATGCAAGTGTAACATGTATGGAGATGAACCCCTTAGCTAGCCATACCATCCATTCATTTCCGTCAATTTCATATTTACAATTTGTTTTCTTTACAATCTATCCATTTTAGTTTAAATTCGTCCAAAATCAATCCCCCCATATTTCGTTTAAGTCTTAGTCTTAATCTTTCTTATTTTTAGTTTTGCATTCTTTGAGTCTAAGTTAGTATTTCATATTGTTATTTTACGTTTTTGAGTCAGTTTCCAAGAGATTTGCAATCCCTCCTAATCCCCGGTCCAGAACGATCCCTACTTATACTTATACTACAAATCGACAAAAAGAGGGTTTAATTTGTGTGCGTATAAAAAATCGCATCACCTATGTCTTGCTTGATAAGGAAAAACCCAAAGTTTAACTTTGATTTGTTCGACTTGTAAAGCTCATGACCAACTCACATTTTTTTTTCACGAAACAACTCGAACTCAGTTCCATTAAAAAAGTTGGCTTGGAATGAAAGATCATGTTTGTGGTGTTTTGGACAATTATGTACTTTTTTTCCGAGTTTAAATTGAATACTTTCAATGTGATTTTGGTTTTGAAAGAAGGAAATTGATATTATTTCCCTCATCTTCTCTTGTTTCTAAAGAAACAACAGCCAACGTACGTAAAACAAGAAAGATGTTTGTATGACTATGGGTAATTAGGATGAGGCAATCAATAGAATGAGGTTTTTTTTTTTTTTTTTTTTTGTTTTTTGAACAAATGATATTATCTACCTTAAGAGGTGGGGGAATTGGCTAAGCCTCATAATGTGCTAGCAATAATGTGGTTCAAATTTGTCTTTGGCGAGAATCAAACTGAAGAAGATGTGATTCGTTTGATGAGAAATAAAAAGGAATATAAAAAATTGGAGTGGCTGAAGCTGAAGCAGGTCCTTTTGAAGTAACAGAAAGAAAACCAACAACCAACAGCTTGCACACTTAGTTGCTACTATCATACTGTCAAGAGGGTTACCTGCCATTCACAACCCATCATCCTCATTTTATTTTAATATAGGACTTGGGTCTATGTCAATTAGAAAAAAAAAGAGGATAAACTATTGCAAAGTATCATACAAGATCTAATAGAATTTCTTGGATCTTCCAAAATAAAATTTCCAAGTTTCAGTACAGTACAAATAATGATGTGTATTGTTGATTATTCAAATTTATATTACTAAATTGATTGCAACAAAATATTTCTTTCATAATTTGATTTCGAGTTACTTGCTTCTATTTTTTTGTTCTTTCTTCTTCCTTTCGTCGTGTTGCTAAATTCGCGAGTTAGAGATAAGTGAGCTCGAACCGTTGACATTCGTCACAGGGTAAAGTACCACCTCTTAGACCCTTGACTTATTACCATAGAGACCAACAATAGAAAATAATTCCCCTCCCTCTAGAAGCCCTCAAGAATTTAGGCTGAATCACTGGCCAATATGCTTCTCTCATGCCTTTCTTCATTCATGGTTCGATATTCTAGTGTCCTAGGCATAAAGGAATCAGCCCAATCCATCCTGAACTTGGTTGTTAAACTCTACTGTGGTGACGATACTATAAGGGAGGTCTTGCGAAAAAATAGCTCGATGCCAGGATACAAGTTATGCCTTCGAATGAATGACAGTTCCAAATCCTTTTTATTACAAACAACGAAGCTATAAGTAATATAATTATGATCCCATGGAGAGTTTGATCTTGACTCAAAAACGTTGGAGGCATGCTTAACACATGCAAGTCGAACGAGAAGTGGCATTTCCCCCAGTCTGATGTTATGATGCCGGTATAGACATTAGTTCCGTTATGGTCCAATTTGGACCAATAATAGATACCTGCAATTTGATTTATTATAATTCTGTATATTCCATTCACTATAGAAGTTCCTAATGAATTCATTAGAGGAATGTTTCCAATAAAAATTTTTTGTTCTTGCATATCCTTACTGTTCTTCCAAATTAGTGATTCACATACAGCATCTCTAATTTTTATTACTATGAAACCATATATGAAATAGTTGGTGGGGTTGCCATTATCCTTTTTGTAGTGACGAAACTTGTATGTATTCCTAAGAAAAGGAAGTTGTCCATTTTTTGGGATCTTGAAGGGGTGTGGAAACATTTAAGAACTCTTGAACAGTTTGAATTGAACCATAACAAAATTTTCGTCTGTACCAGCATCATAAATATCATAATTTTTTTGGGGGAAGGGGGGGGGGGCGGAGACAAGATTAGAATTAGAGATTGCTAGAAAAGCAAGGATATGGGCTTGTGTGAGTAGGAAACAAAATGCATCTATTCTAGTTCTATTATCAGCTTTGGATTCAAATATAAGAGAAATTCTAGAGAATGTTTGCCACCCTAAAATTTTCTTGTCTTTCCTGAAGGATAAGGAGAAAAAAATAATTGGGTCAAAAGAAAATGGCATTTTGGAGTTTTATCAACAATTTGATTTGTGTAGGGAGAGATCTAGTAGTTTCTGAATCCTTATGTAAGGAATTATAAAAAATCTCCGGAAGCACACACTACAAACGTGTGATTTTTTCGCCTGCTACAGATCCCATACCACCACCCATAGACTAAAAATCCATCACACCAATTGCTATGGGATTTCTCTTTCTTATTCTTAAACAAGTCCCTGAGAGGGCTTAGTTGATCCATGATTTATGTTTCGTCTTTCGTTTCCTTTTCATTTATTTCATGAAATATATCGATCAATTCCAATTCTTTCGTTTCTATTAATTCTCTTCCGATTGAGATGTATGGATCCATGGGTCTATGGTCCTTTGTTTTTTCCTTTCCATTCACTCGGGTTTCTTTCATTTCATCGATTTTGTCCATATCCTCCTTCTCTTTTGAAAAAAGGGAAGGGGAAGAATCTTCTTTGATGGATCCCTCTTGAATCGATGTTATTACATTCCAATTCATTTCAATTCCTTTTTGGTGTGGTAGAAACTAACACACAAATTAAACCCTATAAATTATGCAATCTTAGTATAAGTAAGTAGAGATCGTTCTATTCCAGAGATTAGAAGGGATGCTAATCAACACAAATTAAACTTATAAAACTGAAAACTAAGTTAAACTAAAAACAAAACAATGACTGGGGGGATTTGGACGAATTTAATTTTAACGAAAGTAAAGTGCAACAAGTAAATTAAGTTGTGAATGAAATATGGATGAAAGGATAGTTAAAGGATTCTTCTCCACACATGAATCATATGCATACAAATCGATTTCCAGTTATTCTTCCTATAAACCATGAATGACAATGCCCCAAATTAACTGTGAATAGCACTAATTAACTCTTAGATTTTCCTAAGTTCACTGAATTGGACTCAGCGACGCAACCAAATTATTCTTCTCAAGGTCCCTAACTATGAAAAGCATGATAGAGATACATCTCAAAGATCATTAAGTTCTGTGAAAATCATAAGCATTGACAAAGCATTCGTAAATATGAAAAGCATGATACTCCTGCCAAGAATTTACTTAACTCAATCATGACTAGTGACTTTTACTAGTTACAAATATAAGTTCATAATGATTTGGTGAAATTCCCTTATATTCTAGCATCAAATCCCTGCATGCTAACTAAGTATGCATCCTTAATAAACATACAAGAATAAGTTCTCTATAAAGTAGATAAGTAAATCGCATTCATATTTTACGAAACAATAACTAGATGTAATCAATTAATATAAAACATATAATCATGCCTTTGAATTCACCTCTAGCTAAAAAGAAACTTAGTTACACATGTTCAACATAACTGAAAAACAATCTAAAATAAACATTGAAACTTAAAACAAAGATAGAAATAACTCTGAAAATTCCAGCAACTTCAATGGATGAATGGTACATATAGGGTAAAGGCACAGCTGAATCCCAGGAGAAAAAGGATTAGGTTGTTTGAATTATTTTAGGACTCCTAGAATCAGATAGGAAGTGTTGGAATGTGATAAGGATTCCTTCCTGCAGCTGGAGATAAGATAAAATAGAATAAGGTTTGGATAAGATAAGATGAGGTTGGATAATATAAGATAAGGTTCCTCGCCAACTAGGATTCTTTTTTCTTGTGTAATTCCTTGTCTTCCAAGCCTTAACTTTAATTTCTCCAGATTTTAGTACATGTCTAACACCATTTAAACACCAAAAATGTCCAGCCCATATGCTCTCCACGCTTGTTATCCAATCCAAAGGATCATGGCCTTGCCCTAGCAAAAAGAATTAGTTATGCATATTCATACTAAAAATCATAGTCTTTATTGAAATAGAAAAAGAATGAAAACACCTTGTAGAATAAAATCTGAAAATCTCTAAACTTTGCTCAAAATCTTCTCTCCAAAAGTTGCAAGCGTTCTACCTTTTTTCCCCTCTCCAACCCTAGGTCTGCCAAAATGGCTTATTTATACTACCCTCATTAAACCCTCCTGATAAAAAAAAAAAATAGTCTTAGAATAAGACTAGGGAACTAAATAAATTAAAATAAAATAGGAAACATAATCCTAAATTGAATTGGTAAATTCGCCCAAAATCTTGCACAGCCACGTTTTGGACCTATATCAGCTCCAAAATGGGCCCAAAATAGCTAGATTTAAATCTTCGACTATTTTGAACACTTCTCCAGAAGGCCACGAACCAATCTTAGGCTCCAAAAATGCAGTTTAAACCCAGAAACGTCAATTTCCAGCATCACACACTGCTCCTTCATTTAATCTCCAGAAAATAACCGCTTGGTAGAAATTGCTGAGATTTTGACACGAACAAGTTAAGGAACACATGAATGTCCTCCAATTTGAATCACTCCAAAATTCGTCCGTTTGCTCATGTTGTGCTCCAGAAGAAGTCTAATGTCTCAACATTTTACCAAAATAATTACCAAATTATACTAAGAATAGGGTGAAATATATAATATAATATTGACTCATCAGAGGTCTTGATGGGGGGTAGTGTTGACGGTGAAAGCTTCCTTAGCGGGCTTCTTCCCGGTCTTGTCTACATTTAGGGCGAATACTTTATCCTTCTTGAAGTTAGTAATCGGCTCATTTTTCCCGTGATTAGCGATACTCAGCTCCATGTCGTGGGAACGAGTTGCTAGCTCTTCGAATGTTCTTGGTTTTATGCCTTGGAAGATGTAATGTAACCCCCAGTGCATGCCTTGAACGCACATCTCAATGGCAGAGGTTTCCAAAAGCCGATCTTTGCAATCCAGACTTAAGGAACGCCATCTATTGATGTAGTCTACGACAGGTTTATCTTTCCACTGTTTCGTACTGGTTAGCTCTAGCATGCTTACAGTACGGCGAGTGTTGTAGAAGCGGTTGAGGAATTCCCTTTCTAGCTGGTCCCAACTGTTGATAGACTCGGGTTCGAGGTCGGTGTACCAGTCAAAAGCATTACTTTTCAGCGAACACACGAATTGTTTGATGAGGTAGTCCCCCTCTGTCCCAGCATTGTTGCAAGTTTCAATGAAATGGGCGACATGTTGCTTCGGGTTGCCTTTTCCATCGAACTGCATGAATTTTGGAGGCTGATAACCTCTTGGCATCTTCAAAGCATCAATCTTCTTGGAATAAGGCTTTGAGTACAGTACGGAGTCATGTGAGCTTCCTTCGTACTGTGTCTTGATAGTGCTTGCAATCATCTCCTTTAGCTGCTGGATAGAGAGAGATCCCATGAACGCCGTTGCTTGGTCTAGCTTCAGCTTCTCTTCGACTTTCTCCGCTGGAGGCTCCTCTTCTTCGTCGACTTCTTTCTTTAATAGGCCAACATTTGGGTCGACTTTCACGTCGGGCCGCGCATCTAGTTGGTTGACAAGTGCGGCAATCTGCAAGTCCTTCTCTTCCACAGTTCATGTGAGCTTTGCGATTGCTTCATTCATCTGAGCTAGCTGCTCCTCGATTGAAGTTGCTCCAGTGGTCATGACTTGCATGGTTGTACTGCCGCTCGAATCAGCGTCGGAGAGTAAGGACTCTGAGTATTTTCTTGGGCCCTCCCTTCTTGACGCCCTTAGCGAGGCTAGGGTGATCACAGACTCGTGCCTTTAGTGCTCTTGTTCTTTTGATAGAGTTAATGCAGGGGCGGAAGCCGCGGCAGAAAGAGCTCTTGCCTTACTTCGGGTTGTGATGCCCAAAATATCACCACTTGCGGCGATGATGTTCTTGTTATTCGCTTTGATTGCGGGAACAACTTGATCTTTTCTTGATGCCATTTGCGTTTTTCGATGATTTGAGGATAGAGATGAGAGGTAGAGAGGTCCCACTGGGCATGCCAAATTTGTAAACATGAAAAATTCCTGAAACAAGAAACAAGAATACGTGTACAAAATATATTTTTGTATTAATTAATTTGGGGTTACAATCTCTTTGTAATTTGATCCTCTGATTCTAGCTTCGTAGGGTGTAGGTTTGTGGATGAGCTGTTGATCCAAAGGGCCGTCGGGGCTTGATCTAGGGATGAACAGTTGATGAATGGATCTTCAAGGGGCGTTGGGCTTGATCTTGAAGAATGGGTGTATAGGTTTGTTGAGGTTGTTGATCCAAAGGGCCGTTGGGGCTTGATCTTAAGATAAACGGATGATGAATGATGAACACTTTCTTCAAGGGGCCGTCGGGGCTTGATCTTGAGTCGGTGGAAGTTCTTCCAGGGCCGTTGGGGCTTGATCTTGAATGAGGATTTGACGAAGAACGAAGAGTGCTTTCTTGATCCTTCGGGATTTTCTTGAGAGCTTTAGAGTTTCAAGGCTTCAAGGTTTTGGTGTGTATGTAAATTCCTCTCCCCTTTTTCCTCTCGATGGAGAAGGCTATTTATAGGCCAAGAGAGTGAATCACCACCATCCATTTTTTCGTGAAGTGAGTGGAGTTGGTAGGTGAAGTAAATGTGTAATGTAGGTGAAATGAATGTGTGATGTAAGTAAAATGAATAAATGTTGTAATTTTAATACATTGGTTAACATTTATTTCACTGAAATTTCGGTGTCTACAACGTCGTTTTAGACTGCAACTAAGTTTGTTCAACATAATCATGATTGTTCTTTGCAACCGTGATCCATACTTTGTGCAAAAAAATGATGCTTTTCATGCTATAGGTCTTAGTCCTAAGCAAAAAATTACTACTACCTTATAGATGCTTTCATATGGTGCATCTGTAGATCAATTAGATGATATTACGAGGATGGAAAAATCAACTGTTCTAGAGTCCCTGATGAGGTTTTGCTCTGCAATCAAAGATATCTACACCAATGAGTACATTCGGAAACCCACAACAATGGACTTGCAAAGGCTTCTGAAAAAAGGTGAGATGTGAGGCTTTCCTGACTTGGAAGCATTAATTGTATGCACTGGACCTAGAAAAACTACCCAAGTGCGTGGCAAGGAGCTTATGGTACAAAAA
Source organism: Pyrus communis (assembly GCF_963583255.1). Classification (NCBI taxonomy): domain Eukaryota; kingdom Viridiplantae; phylum Streptophyta; class Magnoliopsida; order Rosales; family Rosaceae; genus Pyrus; species Pyrus communis. The sequence continues at coordinate 8,705,384 of NC_084819.1, read as the reverse complement.
AAAAAAAAAAGCCCAAAGTATCATTTTGGAAGCGGCAACATCATTTGATACATGGATTTGGCATGCTTTTTTGGTGTTCTAGGTGCCCAAAATTAGACACGTGGCCAAAGGTAAGATTTCAGACATATTTTTTAAAGTTTTTTTTTGTTGAAAAATCTGGATCGTTAATCTGTAAATCGAATGGTCTAAATTTTGCCACGTCACTAGCTATTTGATTTCAAATATAAAGTTTTTTTACCGTTAGAAATCCAACGGTCGACGTCGCACCACATGGCCCAAGTTGTGCTTCCACTTAGTGCGCCTGCAACGCAGGCCCGCCCCTCTATTTGCTGTTGGGAACACACATCCACTGGCGCGTGTTGGCACCAAAGAAAATATCTTCATGTGTCTAACGTTATGCTAGCCTCAGCCCAACGTCAGATGGGCTGGTTACTGGGTCAGTCAGTTCTTAGCTGGGTAGATGGCTGGCCTCCACCGAAGCCCAGCTAATTGGATGGGGTGGAGTGGGCTTTTGGCGGGAGGGGAAAAATGGGCTGTTGCCCAGCTTATTTGTGGAGGGCTGGAGTTGCTCCAAGGAGAGTGTCGTCCTCATGCCCAACCAAAAAGCTCGAAAGACCCAACAGAGAGAGAAGGGCAGAGAATGGAAGACTCGCTAGCAAAGCTAGAGCGAATCCAAAACCCAAATCCTCGAACGCATATCAAAGCTTGAGCTCTCCATCTCCACTTCTCTTCCGTAATTCACCGCTACCCCCATCCCTACCTCAACTCAAAACGCCGCCGTCAGCGCCAACGAAGCCCCCCTCTCCGCCATTCTCCTAGCCAATGACGTAAAAAACTTCGCCTTCAAGAGGGTTCCCTCCGATTACTACGATTGGTCTCTCGACGCCCGGCGCTGCCTCAATCCACCATCTCTGCAAAAGCATTGTCTTGGTAGTTGGTACCCAACTCAATCTTTGTAGTCTTCATTGACTGAACTCTAATATCAGAAATGATTTTGTACCTCAAACGAAATAACCCATATGTAAATTTTGATTTGTTTAGTCCGACCTTGCTTGCGTTCCCCCCAATCCAGTGTCGTTGATTGTAGTGACCGCAACAATTCAAAATACTATGTTGTTGTCGTTCAGGTACTTATAGTGTATTTTTTGTCGGTATGTTTTTAATCGAAACAATAACAATGCTGTTGTGTGAGGTATGTGAAATTTGGACCCTTTTGTTTTTGGGTGCAGTACACTGCTCGGTTTAATGCTGAAGCTGTTAAGAACTTCTTGTATTCGCTCAACGAGGGCAAGATAGCGAAAAAGAAGTTCAACTGTCAGTTCTTGGTCTCTTGATAATCAGTAACTTGTTGATAAGTTCTCGATTACTGAGTTTATATACTTCAAAATGTTTGAATATTGAGCCGTTATGTTCTTTCTATTTTTTGGTGTGAAATTCTGATGAGTGCATTATCTAATATGTACAACCATGGAGAATTCCTACTGTCAATTAGGTAGCAAACTAGCAATCTGAGTTCATAGGAGGTGTCATGTTTAGAGTCTAGTGATGGTAGCATTGCATCTTTTTGGCAAATGCATAATGTGCAATTGAAAGTCAGAGCAAGCACGGGTTATCAACAATGGCAATATACAATGTGATTTTGCAGTAGGTGTTGTAATGCGTTTAAACGCTGATGTACCAATTTATACACCTTCTTGTTTCATGACATGTAATGGTATTAGACTATAATTTTTAATGTCCAAGTTTTCTTCATATGGCAATCTCAGATTCCTCCCATTTCTTCCTTTACTCTTTCAAAAAAGTTGTCCCAACTTTTCGCACATAGTTCTTCTTGAAAACCTATTTTCCAAAAGATGGTTTCCAAGATTTTATCTGTGCGTATATCAAATAAATATTCCTTCGGCTTGATCATACTCCTTAAGTCCATGGAGTGTGTTCCAATGTTATAGGAGAACATTTCTTCACAACACTTGTCGGACAGGTTGAAAAAATAGAAAAGTTGTTCCAATCGTCCTTCTTCATTTCTATGCATCCTTCTTCTTTTCAATAATAGTCTGGAAGTGTGCAAATATTTTTGGCAATTTTGGGCTTTTCTGGTCCAACTGTTCTTGAGATGGATTTATGCACGGTATTCTTAGAGTCCACCAATTTATTTCTTCATTCTCTCAAAGATATTTGGTCCAGCTCTTGCATTTGATCTTCTTGGGAGCCTACTTTTCAAAAAAATGTTTTCCAGGATTTTTATCTGTGCGTACATTGAATCAAATATGCTTTCTGTTTGTGCCTTCTGCTTAACCCATGGAGATGTGTGCCATTGTTACTTAATGGATAACATTTTTCCATAACCCTCTTTTGCCTCGTTGGACAGTTGATTAAATAAACAAAGAGTTAGTCCAACTCCATTCCATATTAGTATTTCAATACTGTTGTTTTACTCCCGTGACTATCTTTCTTATTCATATCTACTGTACTGTTAGAATGGCTGCAGTGTGAGCTTTTCGCCCAACTGTTTTTGGCATGGCTTTGTTCATAATCTTCTCAATTTATCCCATTTCTTCCTTCACTCTGAAGGAAGATTGGTCCAACTCTCTGCACATGATTATTCTTAGCAACCTATTACCTAAGAAAATTAAATCCATCCCGTTTGAGCCTTCTTAAATTTATAGGGACGTGTTGCAACGGTATTGGTTAACTCTTTTTCTTAACCCCTGTTTGAGTCATTGGACAGTTGAGAAAAACAAAAAAAGTGTTGGTCCAACTCCGTTCTTTTTTTCTTTCGTATTACTCCTATTATATCTCCATAAACCATCCTCTCTTTCATTTTGTTTAAATATATTGAAAATGTGCTTCAAACCTCTAGGAATGAAAAAAAAAACGTTTTCCAGAATTAGCTGCTTTGGTTTTCTTTCTGTTCCCCCTTGTCCCTTAAAATGAGATCTTCAATTGTATATAGTTTTCTTACTTTATTGTATATTTCAGAAGGTGATAGTTGTTGTCATTGGGTATGCATTGAGACTTGCACCTGAGGATACATCAATAGAATTGACTGGATTTGAGCACAATGCAGTTACATGTGTTGGCATGAAAACAGACATTCCTGTGAGCACTTGTTTCGTGCAATTATTTACTATGTATTTCGTGTCCTTTGGAACTGGAATTATTTTTTATGTTCTTATGCTACAAGAATTTTTTCTGCTTAACATGATACTTAAGATCTTTTTCCTCTGATATATCTGTGCCTTGATAATTCAACTTTGTGTTAACTGATGTACTCAGAAGTCCGGTGTTATCGATTAGAGTGAAACTGGGATGGTTCCCGTGGTTCCCATATCTAGATTATTTGTTCATTTGCTCTTTTAAACTCTTCTCTAACATGCTCTTGGTCTCATAAGCTTATATAAGGATCTTGTATTTATATTAGATTTGGAATCTTATTTTTGGATTTTACTACATTTATAACTATCACATTCTTTACACAACACCTGCACTGTCCGGTGTCTTAAGACAAACCGCCTCAGTGTCTTTTCATTATAGGTTAAGGTCTAGCACACAGGCCCCCGAGGTTCAATTGCCTGGAGCCCTGTTTATAGATTCAATCCTTCCAACTTTCAGACCAGCTGTTCGGCTGGTCCATTGTATTGGTTGTCATGATTAATGATTTTCTCCCAGTCTGTTAGACAAAAAACTGATTGATAGTGAGAGGTTAGAATTCTGTTGCAAGGTTTGACAGACAACAAACGACCTTATGTGTGTGTTTTCACATGCATTAGTGTTGGGAGTGGCAGACATATAATGTTTGAAATATGTAGAACTTGAAACAAGTGGGTATTCACATTCCTAACATGGGCCATATAATGTATCGTGTACTAGAAAAGATCGCAATGACAGAACACTATGAACTGACACCGTAGTGATTTTTTGTGACCACTGACACCTCACCACACATTTTAGTAAGTGTAAGACGAGAACATCTTGTTGGTTTTGCTGTTCTTATAGTGATGATGAATGGTTTTTGTTTCAGGTGATTTTGGATGAAGCAATTGAGAAACTTAATCCCGATTTCTTCTGGTTGGGCGGCAGCGAGGTTGATCTGAAGCTGGGCATCAGAACCTCAGAATTTATAAACTTTGCTAAACCTTTCATTGTGAGCTGCAGTAGTTCTTGATTTATCCAAAGAAAACTAGAATCAAAATTTATAAAAGAATACATTATCAAACAAAACCCATGAATTGATTAACTGCTTTGGTTGCTATCTTGTAGTGTTTTTACTCCTGCCGATGATCGATTCATTTCAAACAGATTGAGTCCCATAACTAATGTAGTTTATGTATAGAGCAGGGGCTGGTTTCCTTCCAGATTTTATGAATAGCTACTGCTTTTCTCCCTGCCATTTTTAACGAAAATGTAATGCCGAATGCATTTAGTGCATGGACATGAACATCCATCCATTTTCCAGCCAATTTGTGCAGTGTGGTTAATTGGAAAATTGGAAAAGATATGATGGGTTGCTACTAGCTACTGATAAACTGCAATGTGAAACACCAACTGCCATAACTACCATCTTGTAGAACAATCACTGAATGGACAAACTTATTAACCGGTAAAAGCGTCTATTTTTTTGTCAGCTAGTATTATGGTCTGGTGGTATTCCTCTTTACTCGTAAGTAAAAGGTCTTTGATTTGATTTTCACCAAAGACGAATTTAAATCATATTATTGCAGTTGATTTTCACCAACTGCCATAATTACCATATCGTAGAACAATCACTGAATGGACAAACTTATTAACAGGTAAAAGCATCTATTTTTTTGTCAGTTATTGTGATCTAGTGGTATTCCTTTTTACTTGTAAGTGAGGGGTCTTCGATTTGATTTTTACCAAAGGCGAATTTAAATCACATTATTGCTGCTAACCTATTGTGAGACTTAGCCTACTTTCTCACCTCTTTATTGTAGATAATATCATTTGTTTAAGAAAAACATAAATTTTCTCTGCAAATTTTCTCATTGCAGTTTAAGGTTTTTTTGAAACCCTATAAATTTTTGTCCTTCATTTCTTTGAGCAAATGGCTCTCCATTAGTTGATAACGGAACCAACCACGTGATTTGTCGTCGTTTTGGAAGGGGAAGTACTGATTCAGGAGAAGCTGAAGCTCCATAATAACTAGGTTTTGTCCATGTGGTGCTAGCATGGCTTCAACATCACTTAAGAGATGAGTCTTACGTCATGCATTTAGTGATTGACCAGACAATCAAATAGGCACGCATAAATTGATTGATATGATAAATTTCTTGTGTAGAGCAACAACAATGCCTTATTCTACTAAGTAAGGTCAGTTGTACGAATCCTAGAACGTCATTGCGCTTGGTTTTGCATCAAGTCGTCTGTTAGCTCCAAGTACTTCATGTTTTTTCTTAAAGTCTATTTCCAAGTCTTCATCTACTCCTTTTACTTTGAGCCTCTATCTCATGATCGTAGTTTTTAACTGAAGTATTTGTAGGTCATTGCATTTTCATGTGTAATGTGAAAATTTAAAATATTGAGGTTCATTTTGAAAAATGGTTCCAAATATAAAGAGTGTGAGTGCAGTTAGTCAAGGTACCGACCATGACAACACAAAGGGCTGTGACACATCCATATTATATGTTTCACCTTTGATTACAATCATTTATGAAGCTATCAACATAAAAACACATAGAAACAATGAGAGGAGCCATCATCCATCAAATCACCATTTTGTCACTACTCACTAGTGGACACTTTTTTTTCTTCTTTTCCAAGGTTTTGCAAAAGACCCGACTATATTGGTTTTCTTAAGCGCTTGCTAATTAGTAAAAATTAAAGCGTAAATTCATCAGAGAAGTAGATCATATATATAATATGCCTACGACTTTTCATTGTGAATGGGTGGTTTCCTATGAGGTTGTGCATAATCCATAACACCTGCGTCCTCCGTAGCTTCGTTTCCTTTCGGATCTTTATCTTCCTCCATCTGATCATACAGTGTACCAGATCCCAGTAATGTCCTTGTCTGCCTCTCCAATCCCTATAACATACAACATCGATCGTTCATATAATATATTATGAATTTCCATGCGATTATTTGATGATACATACACACACTCACACCCATATTATCTTCTCTTAATTATCAGACTACAGGGAAGGCTATCATGCATGTATTATTTTGTTAGACAGGGAATCTATATTGCGGTAACTATGTTGACTCTTGTCTTAATGTGTATGTGTCCAAATTAAATATTTGTTTGATGAAATAAATCTAATAAGAGAACATTACGTTATGTTGTCATGTTGCTGCAAAACCTAAGTTTACAGTACTGATTTTCTTCTCATCCTAATTATGTTATGTATGCATGTATGCCATGCCACCAACGGCTATATGTAGCGTGCATGCATAATTAATTTGACCACATGCACTGATTTCCTCACAGGGGACATATGGTGATGAAGTACATATATATGACCACTTGCACTATTAGGCATCATTCTAACAGAGATCATACAACAAACCAATATAAAAGACTAAAACTACTACTATGTACGTACCTTCACTTTAATCGATTTCTTCTGGTGAATCTGAGAAAATGTAAAAATATCCTGTCCTGCTAATCACCACCATATGGCATCATCATCAACAACAGATATAACATACATAATAAGAATACAAATATTGGGAAATAATTTGAGTTTTTTCCTTTTTCTTGGAATGTTTTATCTTTCGTGGTTAATAATTCAATAAGATTTTGTTCAAAAAAAAAAATCAATGAGATTACTTTCGTAATTTTTATAAAACTAGGTGCATTAAGACTTGGTTAATTCGAAGATAGATAAGAACCTGAAGTTGGTCCAAAATCAACATGTCCTCGTTTCCTCGAACCATCATCGTTTGGAATACTCTCAAGGGTGAGTACTGTTTCAGCGTCTTTCACTTCTACTTCTTTTGATTGGAACTCTACTGAGATGGAAGGCCTCGTCGACGACATTGAAGTCTCAGAACGTCTTAAGACATTCCCAACATCCTGCACCAAACCCTAAAATAGTTAGGCCTCTTTCAATACTATACAACTAATAAAAAACCGCTCAAATATTGCATGCAAGCTACGCTATGTCACAGTTTTTCAAGAGCATTTCAGGTAGCTATATTTCAGTAATTAGATGAGGCTTTTTTTTTTTAGTATAACCAATATTTTACATTAATTTATAGTAGGGGGAGAATTTGAACCCAACTCGAGACGCAGTAAATTAAAGAAAAATGTCCTAACCACCAGAACAATCTTCTACTTACAATTATATGAGATTATGATGACCGTTTTGGTTGGTTTAATTAGTTTAATCCCATCAGTTATCTGTTTCATGTGTATACATGTGTGTGTGCATGTATATATATATAAGGTTAGTGGTTAATATTATATAATATAACAAGAAATAACGGAAATAGTTGTACCGACCTCAACAGAATGGTAGGCTCTATGGCCACTTTCATTAGGAAGGAAGCCTAGAAGTTGGCCGTTGCATGCATGCATGGAAAGAGACAGAAGAAGGAGAAGAACAATTGGAGACATAATTATGAATGACAGAGATTATGATCTGAACGTTTTGAAGTCACAAACAGAATTCACGATAGATCGATCGATCGAACGATCGATGGGAGTAAAGGAAATATAAGTACTGAGTCGTTTGTATATGTGAGTGAGTAGAAATGTTAGGTTTGCATAGTATTTGTAGTTAAAGGGGAAGGAGGAGCAATAAATGCAGGTAGAGTATGGGACTAGAGACGTTCTTAAAGAGAACATGCGGGTGTTTGGGTGATGAACGTCTAAAACTAAACTCAAGATATTGAGGCCTCCCCTTGTCCCCTTCATCTCTCACTTTTTAATCAATTTGAGGGCCCCTAAAAACTCAGAAGCATGATATAGAGAGCTAATATCGTATCTGGTGCATACATAATGCATGGAAATAGATATTGAGAGAGGAAAACGGTTATTTCCAAATCCATCGCACATTGTATAATTAAGGTCGTATATGTAATTGAGGTGAGACCTACTTACGTAGGTGGACTTCACTTTTACTAGAGGCGTGATTTACTCTTATGATCACTATGAGTAGTTGCAAGTGGCCCTCTACCACAATGGCGGAGAGGAGCATTGCTCTTGCACCACGACGTAAGTTCGAACCCCGTCAGCTTCCTAATCTAACGCCTAATTTAACAAATCTACGGTTTGACAAAAGAAAAAAAAACAGATCACTATGACTGGTTGTGGTGCATTAATTGCCCATTTAGTTTATAGAACTTTACTTTCAATGTGGATAATTAGATGATCTTTAATTTATTTGATTTTTCTTATTATTTTAAAAATGATATGTAAATGATGATTAAAAATATGAACTGTTCTGATTATAATATTTGTATGATGAAGATATGTTAATCACAACTAAGTTGACAATGAAGAATCAATGAGTTGGACACAAGTATTGTCCAATAATTAATCTCATGGATCGAGTAATTTTAATACCTATTGAGGTATGGAAACATGAAGGTTTGGTTTTTTCTTGATGCGAGTGATAGTAGGAAAGAGGCAGAGGGATTTAAACACGAAAACTTAGATGTAAGTATAAATACTTTTAACCAACTAAGTTATAATCTCATTCAAATGAAGTTAAAATGAGTGTTTTTTTCTAAGAAAGTTGTGTGAATGTGTAAATTAAGTGCAGAAGAAGTTGAATGGGACCAAACAATAAGTTGAATGGACCCATGACTATGAGTGGTGTGGGAAGTAGGGACATGGGGATGAAGGAGACAAAGGAGCATGGCAAAACCGTCACATGCAGCTCCTTTGTGGACATGGAAAGGTCCACCTTCCCCCACCAGAGTCCGCATTTAGTATGCACTCTATGTGGCATGTACTCCATGTGCCTGGCACTTGGTTTTTCTTCCACGTCACCGTCTTAGCCAATTAGGTTTGAATAGGAAATAATTTCAGCACTTTTTTTTTATATATAACAGTTTGTTTAATTATGTTCTTTGATTCATGTTGTCTTCTTTTTGTTCATGTTTGTCTTAAAAATTGAAAGAAATGCACTGAAATTACTTTCATTTGGAATTTGATTTTTATTTGGTTGTCTCTTGCTGCATGGTTTCAATAGGATGACAAAAAAAACACCACAGATTTTGGTATCCGTGGATACCCAGCCCTAATGGGACGGTTAATGGAGGACAATAAACGGGTATTGAGTGGGTTTGGAGATTTTGAGAAAAAAAATTGAGAGTCGGAAATGGAGCACTGATGGTATTTCCGACCCCCGACCCAATTATATATATTAATATAATTTTTATAAATTAATGTGCAATAAATACATAGAAAAGTGTGTGGTTTTGGAGTGAAAATCGCCAATGGAGGTCGCACATCTCGGCCGGAGTCGGATCACTTTCCGGGTCCGCTTCATCATCGTAGTACAATAATATTGTCCGTTTTGGGCTTACCATTCCCTCACGGTTTTGTTTTTGGGAACTCACGAGCAACTTCCCAATGGGTCACCCATCATGGGATTGCTCTAGCCCACTTCTCGCTTAACTTCGGAGTTCCCGTGGAACCCGAAGCCAATGAGCTCCTAAAAAGCCTCGTGTTAGGTAAGGATGAGAATATACATTTAAGGATCACTTCCCTGGGTGATGTGGGATGTCACAATCCACCCCCCTTAGGGGCTCGACGTCCTCGTCGGCACACCACAGCCAAGGTTAGGCTCTAATACCAAATATCACATCCCGACCCGGGGCGGATCACTTTCCGAGCCCGCTCCACCACCGTAGCACGATATTGTCCGCTTTGGGCTTACCATTCCCTCACGGTTTTGTTTTTGCGAACTCACGAGGAACTTCCCAGTGGGTCACCCATCATGGGATTGCTCTAACCCCCTTCTCGCTTAACTTCGGAGTTCCCATGGAATCCGAAGCTAGTGAGTTCCCAAAAGGTCTCGTGCTAGGTAGGGATGAGAATATACATTTAAGGATCACACCCCTGGGAGATGTGGGATGTTACATATCGCAACCTAACCCCGCCCAACCCCTGTTTCTAGTTTCAATTTAAAGGGAATAGAATCCTATTCGTTCGTCAGTTATTATGCGTTTAGAAATCATTTTCAATTTTTTGTTTAAAATTGAACACAAATAGTACCTAACGAAAACTGGTCGCACGATGTAAGATAAACGTCTAAGATGAATTGATTTCTATGATCCTCATCCAATTTAAGGGGCTTTGGTCAGTGGCTATGAACATGGTAACGAGTCCAATCCATTCACATGGTTGTTAGGCTGGATAAAAGAAGTTGGCATCATGAATTGGTGGGTGTTGAAATGTATAGCTCATTTCATCAATGGTTATTAATAGTTCACGCGGGGTTGGCAAAGATTAGCTCTAACATTATCTTAAAATAGAATGGAATAGACTAATTTCACGCGCAACTGACTGACGCTATAACAACTCAAACTGAATGTATTGGACTTCTTGTTGTGTTTTAGCTTTATGCAAGGGATGTATTTGTGCCCAAATTTTACACCACCCGGCCTCATTGATCTTGGGTTGTAATCGAGTAATAAAACTGGCCCTAGATGATGCTAATATTGGATAATTGGACAATAATAGAGGTACAACTCATGCCAATATGTGATTTCGTCCCAATTCAAGTCATCGCATGACTTGGACTAAGATTCTGGACTGAATTCAGTTTAGGTTAAAATTTGATTTAGACATGCGGAATGAGTTGATGACATCAAAGCTGCTATAAATACTTGACCATGTACAAGGTCAATCTATTGTTGTGATTGCATTTGCACCAAATCGTATCAAAATAACCCTCAACACACGTCCAACAACTTTTTGTTCTACTACTATTCAATTCATATCCTAGGAATAGCGTAATGTGGCTCTAGTCAATAACCGTTACTTTTATGCAAGTTACCCTCTGCACTTGTCTTTCAATTCATTTACGTAGTGTAATTTAGTTTACGCATAGGTTTTTTATTCTTTACTTTTGTTGCAATTTAATTCACCACATTTGTGTCCAATTCCTCTACTGTGTATGCGATTACTTCATGGATTAGCCTTTCAATTCTTTACTTTACGCACTTCAATTCATGATATTATCTTTTTAGTTATATATAAATCAAGGCGTACTTTACTTTACATGTATATGTTAATATCATTTGCATTTCTGGCACTTCCTTTTAGTTCTGTCGGTTTTCTTAATCTCACATTCCATCCATCATCAGATTATTGTTTGTTCGTTCAAAGTGGATTCCCCAAGAGAGAAATAAGGATAAGTTATTTGCTCGGTCGCACACAGTTTTGATTTGAATCAGGTGAACGATATAATCATTTGGCCTATTTTTTGAAATACTCCTCATAACTTGACATCGATCTCACTTTACACTATGAAACTCAATATTCGCTTTACTTTTGTGTATTTCTGTTCATTCCATCAAAATTACTTATGTGGCTTGAAAGTGCAAAAGTGGCGCTCAAGTGGCAGTTTTTCAAGTAAATATAAAAATCATATCGAAATAACAACGCTTTCCCTTTTGTTGGACGGCAAGAAATTTGATGGGTTTGGCAGAAGGTGAGGATGGCACTTTGCGGACCACGTGTGCAGATGGAATGTGGCCCGTTGAATGAAAATTCAACAACTGAAAACAATTCCATCAAAATGAATTTAGGATGAAACCAGGTCATAACTAATCCGCCACTTAATTAAAATGGTGGCTAGCATGAATTCAAAATTTCTTAGAATTTAAACTGTACTCCCCGACAACAACACTTTCTATCTTAAGTAAGTCTTGGACTCCTACAAAAGTGCTCCCTCTCCCGCGTTTGCCCAAACATCGTTGTCGTTGAAAACATCATTCCCATTCAAAAGCTTGCTTCTCATTCCAAACCCAGACTTGCTTCTTGTTCCAAACCCAGTTATAGTTGGTATGTGCTTGTGTTGTCCGGCCTGACATAAAATTCCAAATAGCAGTAAAGAAAATCAGGGGGCTTTGGTTGGAGGCTGTGCAGTGGGTTCCTAAGAAAGGACATGTTCTTCGCTTCATTCAAGCTGGGTCAGATTGCTTCCGTAATAACCGTGATCATATTTTATTCCCCAAGTGAATTTCAAATTTGGTGAGTTTTGAAAATGGAACCCTAGAATTTCACCTATTACAAAAGCAAGAAATCCTCATCTACTTTGAAGCCACCCGACACCAAATTATCATCCCATTTGAGAGCTGCTCTAAACCTACTAATGACCTTAGTCTCATGCACTAGATAACCGCCAATGCGAAACAAAGCTCATCATATTTTCTACAACATTGTAATTTTCATTTTCTTTATACAAATGAAATGGGGAAGGAATATATAAAACTTATATCAATGTCGCACCCCTATATAACCATGACCAGCTAAAACTGGCACTGATCAGTGATCTTCATTCAATAATTATGAAACGAAACAAACATGAAATTTTAATCATACACAAGAACTTCGAGATTATGTACAATATGCGACTATACATATTATCATCGCGAAGATGTTTATGAAGTAGGCACAATAACAGAAGCATCAGCATAAGGAAATGAAGATAGCAAAGATGAAATCAAATGTGCGCCGGGAATGGAAGATGATGAGGGTATCCAAATAATCGGGAGCTCTACAGTGGAATTTGATAACCAAATGTGTTCTCACCGCTGTACGTGACGTAGAGAAACCCGTCTTCGTCCTTCTTCTCTTCATATATGGCAGACATAATTGCACCTGGTAACGATGGAAGACATTATAGGTTGGCCATGTTCAATTGAAAGGCCAAGCAAAGAGCAGCATCCTCTTAAGGACAATATCAAAAGAACATACCTGTTGGTGGGAGTACATTGTCCACGAATATAAAGATCGCCTTTTCTGCACTTAACTTAATCCTTTTGCGGATAACATAAACAAATTGTCCCACAGTTAGATCAGCCGGAACAAGGTACCTGTAATTTTCAGATTCAGTTTATGGTTAAAGAAACAGAGAAAGTGTTGACCCTAAAAACTACCAAGCCTACGTGGTTCGTAGGCCGGACAACTAATAAGCTAACTACATCCTTCAGTTATGTGCGGGGTGTGCAAACTCGATGGCCGAGCTCAACCGGGAAGTAAAATGTGTTGGATGTAGCTTTGAGCGCGCTGCTGACTTGATCTTGCGATTGCAGCCAATGAAGGAACATGTCTCAGCCTTTGGGTTCTAGAGCCTGAAGACAAGGCTGCTAGTTTTGCGAAGTTCATGAGTCATCGGCGTCGGGTTTGATCACGGTGATTATATTCGTGAGAGTTTTAGCATGCCAAACTGGCAATAGACTATATGGACACAAATACTCAAAAGAGATGTATGTCTTGATGGTAAATGTGGTTCGGCCATCTGAATGTCAAATTTTGAAACTTACTTGCGAGTATCCAATCATAAAACAACTCAGCTTTCAATGTGCCAAGCCTAGCAATCTGTAACACCTCACTTCACAAAGAGCTTGAAAGAGCTTGAATGATGCACTCCCTTCTCTATTTATAGTAGCAAACCCCCAATAACCGAGCTAGAATCACACTCGGATTAGAATTCCTCAACCTAATCTGTTTAGGTCTCGGCCAATCCTAACTTTACTAGGACTTTGAACCAAGTTTTTAAACAAACCAAATTCATCTCCTAATTCTCAGCATCCTCAACCTTAGCCTTAAGACTCCTTGTTGCACTAGGTTTCGACTACCTCACCCTTATCTAAACCAATCCTCCTCGCAAGAGGATTCAGCCGGCCCTTATTGGACAGCCCACAACAAGATTCTAAATGAATGCTACTGGGCTGAGAATAACTCCAAACTCGGCCCAAAATAATATTTTCGGCCCAAATAGAAAGATAAAACGATATTGTCATATATTATCTTGAAGACAATTGTCCATAACCAAATCATTTTACCAAGGATGATGAACACAAATAAAGAACTCCCTACTTCAGCCGTTCGAAGAATTAGGTCACCAAAAAGAAAACGGATACTGTCATATGATACATAAAGACAATTATCAGTGACCAATCAACAATAAAGAACATCCTACTTCAGCCATTGTAAGAGTTAGATAATCAAAGAGAGGGAACTACCTAAATAATTTGTCCAAAACTAGAAAGATGTCAACTTGGCTAGAAATCAATAAAAACGACGGAATCAAAGAGCAGCAAAACTGATCCAGGACACATGACAAAAGAATTCCACACTATAAGCACTTCACACTGCGAAAAAAAAAAAACTTACTTTTTCTTATCAATGTTTGGGATATCACTTCTTTCTGCTTTCTCCACAATCACCTTAACATAATAAAAGCAAGATTTTAGACAGCAAAACCTCGTTCGAGGAATCTAATCCGAAATCAACTTCTCAATACCTGAAGATGATAATCTTACTAAAAATTTAAAACTGACAACAGCAGTACCAGATTATTATGAATTAATACAGAACCATTCGAATCCTTTAACTTACTGCATTAAAATCTTGGACAATAATTGTTAATTAGATAATTGAACTTGGGATTCAAACTCTTACTGGAATTCTATCTGGATATTTCTCTCTGATCCTGGCAGCCTCTGCCCGTCTCTTCTCTGATGATTTAAAAAATAAAAAAATAAAAAAAATAAAAAATAAAGAATAGAAAAAACCCACATATCCATAAATTCATTCACTATATTGCTTTCTTAACATAAATTAAAAACAGTGACAATTTTCATATGTAAAATACTGGTACAAACCCAGATCATGTTCTTGCTTGAAGTAACTCTTTGCCATTTGACCTGGAATTATCATACAACACAAAAGTAAAAAGTAAAAGTTTAAGATCATCCATAAATTAAACCACAAAATATTGATTGCGCAAGAAATTTCGCCATCCAATAAAATCAAATTTTCCCAAACAATTACAGAATCAGAAGTGTTTTTTGAGCCATAAAAAGATAATCAAATGATGAAATTAACAATATCAGGGGTGTTAATAAAAAAATAAAAAAAAGACGAATTAGTAGATGAAAATCGAACCTCGTGAAGTCTTGAGACGAAGCCAGAAGGGAAAAGGCGAGCCTTTTGATTTTTGATCAGAAAAGTCCACGAAATCCCGTGGGGTTTGGTTGACGATGACGATGCAGTTACAGTGGGGAGGCTGCTTCTTTCCTTTGTTTTTTCCTATTTATATTGGGAATTGTTATTGGCATTTCAAAAATCTTATTCTACGGTCTAAATTTTCTATATTTGAAAAGAAAAATACATTTGTGAAGAGTGTATGATGAGATTTTTGGAATGCGAATAACACTTCTCTTTATATTAAAAGGACTTTATCTAATTGTTATAGTTTTAATAAATATTAGCATTTGTCTACATACTTTGTATGTATGAACATATTTTTTTAGAAAATGAGGAGGAGAAAGAGAGAGAACGTGGGTCAAGTGGGAGGTTTTTGTTTTTATTTTTTTATTTATTTATAAATATTAGAGGTATTTTAACATCAGGTGAAGCTTCAATAAAAAAATAATAAAATTTGGATCTGTGAAATTACATTATTGCCCATCATTTTTTTTTTTTATGTAATACAAGACTAAGTAATATTTTCACCCTCTTTTGGTTGACAAAGAGGGTTTCATTAATTAATAGAGATAATAATTTAACAAAATTTATTATTTAAAAAAATTAATTATAGTTTTAAAAGTTTAACTAGAATTTAGGCCAATTAGTATGGAAAGGGATCCTACTCGGGATCCCTTCCTCCTAATTCATCAAATTAAGGAATCCGGATCGTTGAAATTTGATCCCAACGGCTAAAGTTATTATAACTTTTAAAGTGCAGCCCTGTTTCTAGCCGTTGGATCAAATTTCAAAGGCCTGGATCCCCTGATTTGGTGGATTAGGAGGAAAGGATCCGGAGAGGATCTGACACACCCCGACCCGGAATGTCCACTAGGATTTCGAATCAAGCTGTGCTGGCCGACACCTAGAAGGTGACGAAATTATAAAGTATAGTGATGTGGAAAATGTGAACAAATTTAAACCTAAAAGTACCTAAAGACAATAATGCACTGTGAGCGGGGATGAACTCATTTCACAAACGACGTCAGAGAATAAGCAAAGTACAATAATGTGGGTAAGGATCATACAATAGTGTGAGTAAGGATCATACCCTCGGAGGTAGCACCTGTATTAGGATTTGCCAAGAATCCTCGTCGATACGGACTTCCAGCAGCTCAAACTTATAGGAACGCAAAAATAAAGGTGAGTGGGTCTGAAAACAAAGTTTTTAATAAAAACCTTTTGAAAATGTTATAAACCCTCGCTGTAAAACCCGTATAACTTTTCAGAAAATAATAATACATACATATATATAAATCATGCTCGAGAGTAGTGAAAACCTAAGTATATGTCATGTCAAGTATCTCAGCAATGAAATAAGTAAGCCAGGTGAAATAAATCAATGTAAAATGATATGTTAGCTGGAGTCACCTAACGTGACTTGTACGGCTAAACCTATAGCTCATTAACCAATTTTTGCACACGAGTCGAAACCATCTAATGTGGTCTGTACGACAAGCTGGATGTAAATAAATACGCTCAAGTGCTACGATCACGTGCAGGCTGTGCAAAGTATCGCAAGTCACCTACGAGTCAGAACCACCTAATGTGGTCTGTACAACATGTTGACACCTGCCTTAGATCCAAGGTGAGCGTACAGTGCAGGAGGTGAACGATCATGTGAAGGCTAGCCCTGGCCTTGAGCGGAGCACTAACACCAGGGTGCAGGATAATGAGCACTAAATGCATCTAAACATAACCATATACATTACAATCACTATCATCAATATGCACTTACCCGAAGCTTACCTAGGCGTCCACAATGTCATGCAATAATATGCATATTTATACTAATGCATGTATTAAAATATAATGCAATTGACATGGCATTTAAAAATGTAAATCCATTTAAAACCATTTCTAGGAAAATGGAAAACATACATATAGAAAACCAAAAGCCCACTCACCTGGAGTCCGTGCTTCAACTCCCTAGCACAACATCGAGACATCACGAACGATTGGCGCGTAGAACCATTATCAAATCATGTCTTAGAATTCTTATCAATAGAACACTTAACTTACATATCCTATTCGGGAAGATCTATACGTCGGATTCCTGATCCGTAAGTTTCTAATATCATCAAATATTACGTATTATAATGTATCAAAGTTTGGTGACGATCCAACGGTCGAATTGTCGATTGCTAATCAAGCGGCAGACTTTAATGGAGCTACGTTCAAATGACGGAAATTCATCAATCGAACTTCACCAATGGAATCAGGGTACTCAAATTTAGCCTAGGAAGGTCAGGGGACGTCATAGCCCACGTGCCGCTGCAGGTGGTGGTCGGCCACCCCGACTCACTGAAAAATTCAACTATTTCTAAAAATTCTCAAACTTCACAGAAATGAAGATCTCAATGAGTAGAGTAACTTCCATACATGTGAATGAGGCCAATTTGGCCGAGAAAAGCCCCAGTTTCATGAAAACCCACCAGATTCCTAAAATAGGTGAACCTCGATTCTTCTTCTCCGGTGCTCTGACGTCCCAAATCTTGTTTGGGTCTTGTTACTGGGCTCAAAAGGAGCTGAAAGATGGTAGTGGTCGACGGAGGGGCTTACCGAAACAACGAATTTCACCACCGTGGCTCGGGACACCCTCGAAACAAGTCTGTTGGGAAACAAGGCCAATTCCTCTCGAATTTAGATGGAAAACCGAAGAAAGGGTAATGTAATGATGATTGGTGAAGGTGGATTCTCTCAATTCATTGGAAATTTGATGAATTGCACTAGAAAACCAACTAGGTCGAGCAGGGTTGTCGGGTCAAGGGGGAACCGGTTCGATTCCCCTCCTTCTTCTCCTCCTTCATTTCCCTTCTTTCTCTCACCTCTGATTGGTTACTCTCTTATCTCTCCTTTCCTGATTGGTCCGGTTCCTACCTCATTTCTCTCCTTTATACTCCATCTCCACCGCCCATCTTTTCTATCTTTAAATCTGGGCCACACATGTGGCTCTCCAGATTAAGCTCCAAAAATCTGGAGCTTTCTAGAAATAACTAATTTACTAAAAGGCCCCCGATTTTAAACATTAATATCTCCTCCGTAGCGACGAGTACTACACGGATATGACCAAGAAAATGAACCTTACATGACATACAAGACGGTCAACAAAAATCAATGTCTTTGCCTCGAAAGGCATTTCCATAAATTCACATTTTAAAATTATTAAGATGGTAATTTTTGGGGACGGGTCGTTACAATCTACCCCCTTAAGAAAATTTCATCCCTAAAATTTAAGATGAGTTGCTAAATGTATAATACTCAAAATTAGGGAGAAAATATGTATGTAAATACATACACAAGGAAGAAATCGAGTTAGAGTGGTAGAATAAAAGAGAATGTCATTCCGTAAGATTGCAATTATTCCTCCTTCATGCCTCCAAGCTTTTACCTTCTTCCTTCTTTGATAACATAGTAGTACAATACCCGTATAAATAAAATAATGTAGTAAGAAAATCTTTGTACGAAAAATCAAAACCCAAAATGAAAATGGACCTTGCCAAACATTCGTCGTGTCACGAACTTCGAGAATGAGTCTGAACCGTAGCTAACTAGTAGTGTTGCCATAAATGGGCCATCTTGCCCACTTGCTTAGTGAACCCAACAATTAAGCCATCGATATTACAGTATGCAGCTTGTAATGTCGATAACTCATTGTTCTCTCAATAAGCTAGTGAGAAGTTCCCGAGGATGCCAAGATATCGTCTTACTCCTCATATGCAAATATGCCTAGATTATCCGATTCATGCCTCGATCGCGATACCATACTATTCTAAAGCGCACCAAACCAGCTGCTAAAAGTGTTTCGACGTTCACATTCCCACAACAATAAGGCTCTGGAGTGAAGTAGTGGAAATATATGTAGAGACAAACACATATTGCGAAAACCTTCTTTTGTGACTAATCACTAGAGTTGTTCTCTAGATCGAAGCATATAAAATATGAAAGCTTAAATTAGAA
The DNA here is from genome assembly GCF_963583255.1 of Pyrus communis. Classification (NCBI taxonomy): domain Eukaryota; kingdom Viridiplantae; phylum Streptophyta; class Magnoliopsida; order Rosales; family Rosaceae; genus Pyrus; species Pyrus communis. Next base: position 8,686,245 of record NC_084819.1, on the reverse strand, counting down.
AAAGCATATCTCTGACAACATTCTTTGAATGACAGTTGCAGTTCTGAACCACACTTGGAAATTAACGTCACAACCCCTAAGGTTATAACCTATGTTCATACCTTCACCAAATCCATGCTGAACTACTACTCAATCTTCAAAGCCGTTTGGAATAATTTTTTGTAAGTCTGGTAAACTCGCAAGAATATTATACTCTAATGGTTCTTGCTAGCATTAATATGAAACTGGTGCATGCATCCGCCGAGTTGACCTAACATGAATTCCTCACTGACTGAGCGAGAAATCATGTCGAGAAGGTTAAAAAAAACACTTAAGAATTTGAGGATCAAAACAAGTTCATGAAATCTAAAGTACAAGATATATGGATTGAATATACAATTTCGATATCTGAACACGTGTAAATATATAACTTAATCATGTGCTGGCAAAGAAAGGATTGGAAGATAACTCAACTTGAACAATAATTTAAGGAGGGTTAACGGACGAAAATTTAGATTTTTTCTTTGACTCAAAAGTCACAACAGTTTGTTACAACACTAGCTCTAGGAATAATAAATCACCAATGGTGCCGATTTGCTTGATAAAATGCTGATTGGGTGATTCAAGGGCTGATGGTCTAAACTGAAAGTTTCGACGTCTAAGTGGTCCTCCTGGATAGTCTGTCAACATCAGAAATGATATGGGGAACAGACGAGTGACTCAAAATCAACTAGAATACCTTTAATACCAGGAGGTGAAATTGAGGGTACGAACAGAGCTTATATGGACTAAAATATCAAAGAGTTGGACAATTTCAAAAATGATGAATTATGCTGAAAGACTAAACAATTATGTGGTTGTCTCAGGCCAAAAGTAGAAAGTTCAAATTTAAGAATGAGTTAACAAGGTTTCTTGATGATCGAAAAGTAACATTACAAAAGTATTAGAGCTATCAGGGACCAAAAGTGACTTTCCTAAGATGTTCTTCCGTCGAGTGCTACCACTTTAGCACCATCGTCACATGAGACATTTCTAGAGTCTTGACAATAGTAGACTTCGCAGGAATTCTAATAAGTGGTATTCTAATGGATTTTGCCAAGGAATCAAAACTATTTCAGATTTCCAATCTCGAAAGGTTTAATACTGATGGCTGGAGGATAAGGATGGAATTGGTTAGTAAAGTCTCCGATGATACACAGTTACCGATACATTAGCCCTGCTTTAGGCCATCAACTTGCCTCAATTCTACATCTTTCCTTAGCAAGAAATTTCTTTGCTTTAAGTCTATGGGCATTCGCCAAAGTGCTCTTCTAAAATGTCGACAAGTCGACAAAACTACCCAAAACTTAGATGGCAAAATTCAGAAATTAGGTTCAAGAACCAAAAGTGCTTACATCACGCTTGTGATGAACGCAATACTACCCAACTTATGCTCTAATACCAATCTGACACACCTCAACCCGGAATGTCCACTAGGACTCCGAATTGAGCTATGCTGGCTGACACCTGGAAGGTGACGAAGCCATAAAGTATAGTGATGTGGAAAATGTAAATAAATTTAAACCTAAAAGTACCTAAAGACAAGAGTGTGGTTTGACGGGGGATGAACCCATTTCACACGCAACATCAGAGCATAAGTAAAGTACAGTAGTGTGGGTAAGGATCATACCCTCGGAGGTAGCCACCTATATTGGGATTTGCCAAGAATCATCGTCGATATGGACTTTCAGCAGCTAAAACCTGGAGGGGCGCAAAAACAAGGGTGAATGGGCCTGAAAATAAAGTTTTTAATAAAAACCTTTTGAAAACGTTATAACCCCTCGTCGTAAAACCTCTATAATTTTCCAAAAAATAGTAATACATACGTATATAGAAATCATGCTCGAGAGTAGTGAAAACCAAGTATATGTCATGTCAAGTATCTCAACAATGAAATAAGTAAGTCAGGTGAAATAAATCAATGTAAAATGATATGCCAACTGGAGTCACCTAACGTGACCAGTACGGTTGAACCTATAGCTCATTAACCAATTCCTGCACATGAGTCGGAACCACCTAATGTGGCCTGTACGACAGGCTGGGTGTAAATAGATACGCTCAAGTGCTACGATCACGTGAAGGTTGTGCTAAGTATCGCAAGTCACCTACGAGTCGGAACCACTTAATGTGGTATGTACGACAGGCTGGCACCTGCCTTGGATCCAAGGTGAGCATGCGGTGCGGGAGGTGAACGATCACGTGAAGGTTGGCCCTGGCCTCGGGCGGAGCACTAACACCGGGGTGCAGGATAATGAGCACTAAATGCATCTAAACATAACCATATACACTGCAATCACTATCATCAATACGCATTCACCTGAAGCTTACTTGGGCGTCCGCAGCGTCATGCAATAATATGCACATCTATACAAATGCACATACTAAAATATAATGCAATTGACATGGCATTTAAAAATGTAAATCCATTTAAAACCATTTATGGGAAAATAGAAAACATATATACATATATATAGAAAACCAAAAGCCCACTCACTTGGAGTCCGCGCTTCAACTCCCTAGCACAACATCGAGGCGCCAAGAACGTCCGTATGTCGGATTCCCAATCCGTAAGTTTTTAATATCCTCAAATATTATGTATTATAACGTATCAAAGTTTGGTGACGATCCAACGGTTGGATCATCGATTGCTATAATAATTAAGCGGCGGACCTTAATGGAGATACGTTCAAATGAAAAAAATTCATCAATCGGACTTCACCAATGGAATTAGGGTACTCAAATTTAGTCTAGGAAGGTTAGGGGACATCTTAGCCCACGTGCCACCGCAGGTGGTGGTCGGCTACCCTGACTCGCCGGAAAATTCAATTATTTCTAAAAATTCTCAAATTTCACAGAAATGAAGATCTCAATGAGTAGAGTAACTTCCATACCTATGACTAAGGCCAATCTGGCCGGGAAACGCCCCAATTTCACGAAAACCCATCGGATTCCTAAAATGGGTGAACCTCGATTCTTCTTCTCTGATGCTCCGATGTCCTAAATCTTGTTTGGGTCTTGTTACTGGGCTCAAAAGGATGGCAGTGGTCAGCAAAGAGGCTTACATAAATGATGGATTCCGCCGCAGTGGCTCGGGACACCTTCAACGCAAGTCCGTCAAGAAATAGGGCCAATTCCTCTCGAATTTAGGTGGAAAACCAAAGAGGGGGTAACATAATGATGATTAGTGAGGGTGGATTCTCTCAATTCATCGGAAATTTGATGTATTGCGCCGGAAAAACCAACCGCGTTGAGCAGGGTTGTCGGGTCAAAGGGGAACTGGTTCGGTTCCCCTCCTTCTTCTCCTCCTTAGTACTAATGTTTCATGGCATTCATCTTTATTTGTAAGTGAATTATTAGGTTTGATTTTTGTCAAATGCGAATTTGAATTACATTATTAATAGCTCATTGTTAAGTTCAGTCCAAATCTCCACCTCATTAGTGTAAAAAATCGTTTGTTGAAAAAAAAAAAATTGAAATTTTAGTGCACACGTGGCCTACAAAACCACCTAGAAAGGGAATGAGGATCGTCATCGGATCCTCTTTGTGAGAATCATGGGAATCCTCAAATCACATCCGTTCATTGTTCATCTTGCGGTAAAAAATTATTATAAATTTTTTTATTTAAAATTGAATATAAAAAGTATCTGACGAAAACTAACCACATAATGTACAATGAACGAATGTGATTAGAAGATCTCAAAATCCTTACAAAGAAGATCTGGCTAGAATTCTCTTTCCTAGAAGCGAAGATAAGAGAATGTCTCTAAGGCTCACAACTCATGATCATTGGGTTTGGGAAAAAAGTTCATGGTGGATCCCGGGTTACCTCAATCTGGGCCGTCGGATTATAGGTTTATTTTTAAGGTGATGGGTCCTGCACTGAAGTAGAGTATCATAACCACTCTATGATATGCCACCTCCATGATTCCTTTTTATTATCAAGAGAGGGACGGACAAGAATTCTTCCTAGATCTTCGGATTTCAGGATTCTCATATTTTATTTGTTCATTATATATTATGCAGTTAGTTTTTGTTAGGTATTTTTTATTTTTTATTTTAAATAAAATAATTAAAATAATTTTTGATCGCATGATATACATTAAACGAATAGGATATGAGAATCCTTATGATGAGATTCAAATCCGAGAGGTACAATACCATTTATATTTGAGCACATAAATTGAGTATGGCTTAACCGTCATCACATGTGGTTCAGACCAAGGTCTAAAATATCGATCATATCGGAAATATCGGTAGTCCAAAAACACAGAAATTTCAATGGAAATATCGAGATATTATCGATATCGATAAAAATTGAATAAAAACCATAGAAATTGTAAGAAAAACTTGGAAATTTTTATTGAAACTTTGTAGGATATTTATTTAGTCAATTATCTATTAGTTTATCACAAAAAATTGGAAGGAAATGGATTGCATGATGGATTTAACTGATTTACGTTGATTATATAGTGAGTTGGCAAACATTGTGAGTGTAGAAAATATGTAGTAATTAATGAAAGAAATTTAAACACACCATAATCATTTATATATAATGAATTAGTACAACATTTTACACTTTATACATTGGATGGTAAGATACATGAGTGACTTAGTACCACATAGAGTTCTTATGAGGTTCAAAATTTTCACTATCTTTATCATCTCTATGTGTAGAGTAAGTGTATTGTGAAAAGTAGTCATCAAATGATAAATCCCTAATATAGTTTTGCATGTAATTGTTAACATGCCACCCATATGGATTCGAGATTGGTTGACATTGTCCATAAGCAAAATCATTTGAAGATTGAGCCTCGGATTCTTTCCATGAGTCGCTCGATTCCATCCCAACAAGAATGGGATATGAAGGGTAGGGAAATGGTTGGTTATGAGTATAACCATGGTTACTACTTCCCACTCCAACAAAGTTCGAAGTTATAGATAACGAGTCATCTTCTTAACTTGACAAAGTCACCTTGCCTTTTTCTCTACGAGTATAGTCCTTCCCTATGGCACCAATTCCTGGTCCTGCCCGCCTACTGCCATGGTCCTCATCCTGTGTTGCATGCGTGAAGTTTGCCTCACCAGTGAAGGGGCTCATAAATCCGGGAGGTGGTCTAACATAGTTTCCATATCCACCACTACCTCCAGCTCCACTATATCTTTCATCATTCCCACCTTCGATGGTAGGTGAGTCTCCTAATCTTGTACTAAAGCTATCATTAGTATCAGAAGGATCTTGTGGTTGTGTAGGATTAGAAAAAGGTGGAATTCCAGTGTTTCTTGGTCTTGGGCGCAAAAGTTCTTCCAAAGAGTCAGCGCTGCTAGATCCTACCTCCTCCTCTAATACTCTTTCTACATTTATCCCTTCATTACGTGCTTCTTCAGCAACTCTTAGAGCTGGGTTGCCTTCATCATCATCTAAATGAAGAGGTCTAATCCATTGATAAAGTTGGTTACCCTCTGTATCATCATCTTCAACAACAATATCAAACACATCTAGTGGGTCACCACGGCTGACATGATCTATTTCTGCTTCCTTATCTCGAATTTGAAGCTTCACGTTGTAGTAAAAATAAACTAATTTTTCCAACCTACTATGAGCTAACTATTTCTTTGCTTTGTGTGTATGAGTGCAAATGTACTCTAATTTCTTTCACAAGTAGATGAGGAAGCTATTTGTGATAATACTTTGATTGCTAACTTTCTCACAGTTGGTGCATTAGTCCCATACATGATCCACCATTTAGCTATAATGAAAAACAATGTTGATAAGCCTAATAACTCCAACAAATTCTATTATAAACTGATAGTGAAATATGTTTACACTCACTAGGAGACATTTTTGTTTGAGCAGCAACTGATGTTGGTTCTCCAAAAGTTGTTCTTGCATCTTTAAACCATGTTAGCTGAATTCAATAAATCGTGTTAGTTTAATCCAACAATGTAATTATTATAATTTAAGTAATTGTGTACCTTATTTCCAAATTGGCCAACTGCTGATGATGCAGGGTCTAATTTAGAGTATACATTATGTATAACACCTATAAGGGTACCATCATCTCCAACACCAGGTCTGTATTAGTATCGAGGATTCAAATAATATGCTATTTAAAGAAACACATATTCTAATAAGAGAAATAATACTTATGCAACTAAAGAAATGAATTACAAATTATGACATAATTTATACCTGTTGCATGTAAATCGTGGTATGATGTTTTATACCATCGATCATCAATTCTCTTTATGACCCACCTTGCACCATGTTTTCTTTCCAAGTCCTCCTTCACTACATGTATCAATTCATATATTGCCCCCATAGTAGGATACACTTTTGTGTTAACGATCCGTAAAACTTTGTAAAGAGGTTCAAACACTTGCACACATGTTCTGATTTAGTCCAAAAAGCATGATCAAGCACTATACTTTCCACCATACGACCTGCATTTAAGTAGCTGAAATTGTGGTTGGCCCAATCGTCACTAGTGAATAGTTGCTTCAACCCTGCTTTCTTCTTAAGTAGGTTGTCTAATGCAATATAGTTGGTGGTGAATCAAGAGGTAGCTGGACGAATAATTTCTCCTTTGCAAAATTCACGCATCTTTGCCAACAACCAACCGTGATTGTAAATATAATTTATGATCGTTCTAGCTCTTTTTACGACATTAGCAATATTCTCTCTCTTCCCTATTGCCTCAAACATGAGATCAATACTATGTGCTGCACATGATGTCCAAAACACATTATGATGCTTCAGTAACTTTTTTCCAGCTTTGACAAATGCAGAACCATTGTCGGTCATGACTTGGACAACATTATGCTCTCCCACCTCCATGATTACATCCCTCAATAATTTGTAAATATACTTGTAGTTTTTTATATGGTCTGAAGCATCAACGGACTTCAAAAAAATTGTCTTTCCCTTGGAGTATACCATGAAGTTTATGATAGACAATCTGGTCGGGCCAGTCCATCCGTCACACATAATTGTGCAACCATTAGTTTCCCACTTTGACCTCAACTTGTTAACATACTCGCCAATGTCTTTATACTCCATTTCCAAATATTTGTTTCTTACCTCATAGGGAGTGGGAGGTTGTACTCCAACACCGCCATGTTGACATCCCAATACCATATTTTTGAAATGATGTGATGATGCCTTCTCAGCAGGGACATTTTCATAGATAAAGAACTTGCTAATTAGACGCCTCATTCCCTCCTTTATATTACCTCCAGTGAAATAACTCCAAACACTCTTTTGACGTCCTTTGCATGACTTATATAAACTTGGGGCTATTGGTAGTGTTGGTTGTGATTCTTTAACACTTGCTCCCCGTCTCATTTGTGCACCACCACTTGTCCCGGAACCTTGTGCTCTATTAGGAATTTATGAAGGTGTTCTCTTTCCCATGCTGACTGTTTAGAGGCACATAATGCTTTTTTGAAATTGCGTCGTTCTTCAGGTCCCATGTCATCATCACATTCGTCCTCATCGTCATCATCATCACTGTCAACCGCTTGGCCAATGACTTCTCCTCGTAGCCTAGCTCGAATATTTTCCATTCCATGTGTTTTCTTTTCCTTCTGGTGTTTTTTATTTTTTAATAATGTGGTGATGAATGCCTTCACTTCTAGGGGACATTATTGCATCGTTCGACATTATTTCCTAGATCTAATCCACTAAGATGGTACTTAAGTCGTGTCACTCTGCCACTCTTCATTACTCGACCACAATATTTGCAAATTGGGCCATATTTGTTTCCGTCTATTGGGTCTCCATGTTCCCAAGTTGGATCACGTTTAGTAACTCCACTAGACATCTTAAACGTACCTATATTTATTTTTCATGGAAATTAGGCAATTATTTTTTGGCCAAAAAATTATTAGAGAACCTAAATAATAAAGTTATTCTACAGAAGAATTAAATAGGAAGTAAAGAAAATGATTGTAAGAATTTAAGTAATTATAAAAATAATATGGAATAATAAAACCTAATATTAATGAATAATAATCCAATTTGATAATAAAATAATAAATAACATTAAACATATTAAAATTATCCTAGGGAATAATTATACAACATTACTTAATTACTTCAAAAAATTAACATGCAAGTATTATTTGGTTCTTAAATCACATGCACAGGTCCACACAAATTTTTTTATAGTTGTATAAATTACAATAATATAAATATAAGTTTGTAAACTTACCTTAAATATGGAACCCTTTGTGTAAAGGCCAAATAGAATCTGCGTTGACCAACAATAAAATAATAATTACACAAATATAACAAAATGTGATGAAAACATATAAAGTCTTTAATAATGAATTAAGAGACAATAAACACACATGTAAGTGACCAAATAAAAAATAGAAAAATTAAAAACCACATGCCATTGACTAAGTAATTAATTGACACAATTTAAAATATAATACCACCAAAAATTTGGAATAGATAATAACAAACAAGCAAATTAAATAACAATAATGAATGAGAATAACTTACCATAGTTCAGTTTTTTTTTAACTTGGGGGGACATTTAGGTTGATAGATGTTGAGAATAACATGAGCATTATGTTTTGTTTTGGATAGATGTTGAGAATAAGGGACGGCATCAAAACAATTGATTTTATTTGTATATATAGAAATAGAACTACCTAGCCATATATATAGAAATATGACTACAACTAATTAGTTAGGTGAGTGAACGTGGTGAGTAGTTCAAAAGTAGATACTTGAAAAGAAATTGTCAAAGATTCATTGTCATGTGCAAATTTGTTTCTTGCAAAAAGAATTCAAAACAAAACCATATATATAAATATTTTAGCATATTTTCACGAAAACATAAGTGATATGGTGGTCAAGGTCTTGAAGGAGTAAAATGGGAGGCGTTCGAATCCCCTTGGTTTTTTTTTTAAATATAGAGATTCATCCTAGAAAATAAATATTAGCTTGCAAGCCTTGTAGACATCTTAACGACCATATAAATATTACAGGCTGAATATGTAATCACAAACACTTCTGTAGTGAGTTGGATAAGGCCTAGGTGCGTGGTTGACAAAGGGAGGGGTTCAAATCCCTTTATGCGCAAGATGAAGGATTTTCAGCATTTTTCAAGCATTTTTGAGTTTAATCTCGTGATATATTGCCTAAATATACGCATTAAAATGCTGAAAATCTCGTCTTCGATATTATCGCGATAATATCGACAAAAATATCTATATATTGATAATAATTAAGTGGATAATTAAGTGCAATATGTATTTCTCTTATCACTTAATTTTACATCTTCCGCTTCATAGAACAAAATAAATCCATTTTGTTTATATAACTCCTAGACAAATGTTTGAATTATCAACCAAAGCAATCCAACATGAGACTTATGAGATGAAGTTTTTTCAAGTTATTAGATTGTCAATTTAAGTTATGAGATTGAAATTTTGATGGTGAATTTGTTTATAAATAAAAAGGTTTACAAATTTTTTCTAATATTTACTTTGACATAGGTCTGAACTTTTATCTGGTAGTAGATACATACATGCATGTAAACCGCAAATCGAACCAAACAAAACTACAACATTGGTGAACCGATTACACCAGTTTCAAGTCTTTATGGTTCGATTATGATTTGGGATTTAGGCAAATCGAAGGTTGCAGTTTGGTTTATCATTTTGACCCAAAACTGAAACCAACCCAAACTACGCCCAACCGGAGTCTAGATATCACTTTTAGGTGTAAATAGAATTTCTCATAATCCTCTCAACCAAACATGGTCCAAATAAATATTTACCCTAAAATCAGTGCATATGGATGATATATTTACCTAAACCGATTTTGTCTGATTTTGACGTGATTATGTATTGCTTTTTCTTTTCACCAAAAAGTTATTTCACTTTGAAGTCAAAACAATAAAAAAGTGTTTGGTAAACATAAAATATTTTGCTTATTCTAAAAGTAATGGTCTCTAAATAGCAGATTTTAAAAACAACATGTGCGTTGCTTTCATAAAAAGTGGAGTTGGGCCTCTAGTGAATATTTTCAATATCTGCTTACCCTCATCATTTATCCTTTGGAGAATAAAGTGACAACCACTACCTATCACTATAAATACTAACCATAGACCACCACTATCATTTTTTTTTTGTTGTCAAATGACAGATTTGTTAGATTAAATATTAGATTAGGGAGTCGATGAGGTTCAAACCCATGTTGTGATGCAAGGGCATCACTTCTCTCTACCACTGTGGTAGAGGATCACTTGCTCTCCACCACTATCACATTACCACCATTATTGTTACCACCACCACCACCCACCATACCCCATTAATAGGGATAGGATCAATGGACAAAGATTTTGACAAACATTTTTACATTCCTTTTAAGTTGTTAATTACATAACATCTAAGGGTCCTCATTTAATCATTAAATGACATGAATGCTTATGTGGATTATATTAACATTGATAAAGAATAAAAACTAGAAAAATAATTAAAAATTAAAAAAAGGAAGACGCGCACAAAGGCCTCCATTGATATGTGCAAAGTACCTTCAGGTCGCGTTTGGTACGCGGGACGGGACGGAACAGAATGGGACGAGGCATTCCGTCCCACGTTTGGTGCGCCTAAAATGAGTGGAACGCGCTGTTCCACGGAATAATTTTTGGATGATTTTTTGTTCCACACCCCCACCCTGGAATGGGTTGTTCCATGTCTGTGGGACAGAAATTTCCAAAATTTTAAGACAAAAATGCCCCTTGTCTTTTTCAAAATTTACATCAAAAATCATATAACAAACCCTAAAAACTATCCCTCTTCTTCTCAGCCGTCGTGTTCCTCCCTCTGCACCTTCCCTTTCCTCCTCATCTTCTTCCCTGTAGCCTCTTCACCTCTGCATCTTCCGTGTAGCAGCTCTGCGAACCTTCCTCCTCATCCTCTTCCGTAGCATCTTCAGCTCTGCATCTCCATTCCAGGTTCAATCTGTTTTCGTGTAGCTCTCGGTCTCTCTTTCTTCGATTGTTCAAATGTTTTTTTATTTGTTCTCTGTTTATTTGTTCTCTTTTTATTTGTTCTCTGTTTGTGTTTGATATTTTGTATCAACTAGAGTGCAGCAAAATACTAACTGATCTTTCGAAAAAATAAAATAAAAAATAACGATTTCTCATCTGGGGCCAGCAAATACTAACTGATCTTTCGGGCACTTGGCCACAAATAACCAGGCCTAGTTTTTTTTGGCGATTTCTCATCTGGGTCTGGTACATTTTTTTCTTTGGTTTCTGTTTCCGCTTTCAATCTGTCTTTCTGGACGGTCAGTTTGGTCAATTTGGTGTTTCTTGGATGCCTTTGTGTTCTTGATTGTTGAGTTGTATGGTTCTGATTTTGCTTCTTGAGTAAATACATATCAATCTGTAATTTGTATTTTGTGAAATGGGAAAAAAAAGGGGATTTTTGGGCATCAGGGTTTTGGTACTTTGATCTGATTTAGGTTTTCTCCTTTGAGGTGCTTTTCTTGCTTTCTGGGCAACAGGGTTGTTGTTCCTGTGGGTGTTTGCTTGAAAGATAAAGCTTTCTCCTTTCTATCTCATAGGAAAGGTAAGCAATTTGGGTTTTGTTGACTTTATCATATTTGTATGGATATTGATTTGAAGTGAGTGAGCTGGTTTTGTTAATGCCTTTAGGTCTTAGTGGATTTCAGGATTTAGCTGTTCATCGCTCGTGTTTTAGAGGTTTCAAAAGTTATAATAGGCTAGCTTTTGCACTTCTCTTGACTTTTTGTCGTCTTTGTTCGTTGAACGCGCTGTCGTGTTTGTCTTAAGTTTTAGCTTGAAGTAATCATGCCTGTAATTGGATTGTAATGACTAATGATTTTTGTCTTTGTGAACATTTCTTTCAAACATATCTTGTTTCCAGAGCTGTATTGATTTATATTTTTGTAAATATAGCAATTGGAGAAAAACAGGCCCAATCTCGTTTGCAGCTTTCCAAACCATTGATCCCCTAACTGACACTCAGACAACCCTTAGAAAGCCAAAACAGTTTCGTGATGTCATGCTCAAATCATCTGAACTATGCCTTTATCAGGAAACTAAGTGGTCTGCTTTAGTTTTGCAAAGGAAAGTTAGGAAATGAGAATGTAGAAAAAATAGGGTACACGAAAAAATGAGGGGAGAGGACTTAATTGTTGCATGTTTGAAATCAAGTCAAACTTGATCTGTGAAGTTAGGGGAGAGGACTTCAGTTGTAATTGTAAGGGACATATACAGGATTGGATTGATAGTTATGAGGAATTTATGCTGCACAATGCTTTATGGAGGTAATGTCATATCCAATATAATCATATTACTTTGGAACCTTCATAATCAATCAAACTATATCGTTCGATTGATTGGCTCTTGGTATCCAGACTCTTGCACGGGCCAAACAGTTTTTGCAAAATATGTTCATATGTTAGTCACGTATGTGGTCTCAGTTATTCTTAATCTCTACCAACCTATTTGCCCGCTATTTGCATTACAGTTTCTATGTTATTGTTGGCAATCAAATGCTAATAATACTCTGTTTAACTTTTGAGAGGCAAGGGTTTGTGCCTCGTGGTTGTTTATTAGTCTTCTATTTTTCATTATGAGACATGACTGATCTTACTTCTACTTTCCTAATTTTTCATATTAAATGTTAGTTTGTTATTGCAGGTATATCCGCTTACAACTTGCCATATTCTAGCACTCTAATCAATGTAGTTGGGAATTTTGTGGCACATAAATAAGGTGAGTTGCTGGTTCCTTTTTGGTAGCCAACGTTTCTTGAGGACTTCATTCCTTTTTTTTTTCTTATGGTAATGTTTTGTCTCTGTACATAAAAATTCGTTCTTTTGGTTTTCATCGTTGCTTAACTATAATAAAATATAACATGATAGTTATATGGACTAGTATGGTCCGGTCCATACACTGGCACTGGATCATATGGCTCAATGGTTTTAGGCTAAGAAAGCATCGTCCATAAACATTATATATATTATTACTTCCTTTTAATTTCAATGACTTACTTCATTAGTCTAAACCAAACCCTCCAAGTGAACTATTTTGCGTTGTATAGTTTGTTGGGCCTTGCTTTTTATTATACATTATATTATCATTATTACCAAGTCCAAGTATCTAAAATGAATTTAGCGTATGTTGATACTCCACTCATTCATGTGTTGTTTTTTTGCATGTGAAGGTATGGATGAATATGAGACTCAATTCTTTGTTCTTTTGAACGTTTGGATTATAATGGCACAAGTCTTTACTATGAATGCACAATTGTTGAGGTATAGACAACAACAAAGGAGACAACGGGAAATAGCTAGTTTAGAACAGAGGACATTTGTTAGACTTCATGTTAGGAGAGAGGAAATAAATCGTATCACACGATTGAGTGATACTAACTGTTTGTGGCAGCTACGAATGGATAGGAATGCATTTGCAGTTTTATGTGATTTACTACAAACTCGTGGTGGATTGGTAGATGATGGTCATGTTACAATAGAGGAGCAAGTAGCTACTTTTGTTAACATATTAGCCCACCACAATAAAAATAGGTCAATGCAAGTTAGATTTTTTAGGTCTGGTGAAACTATTAGTCGATATGTCCGTAGAGTATTGCGTGCATTACTCAGTTTGCAAGATGTGTTGTTTGCAAAACCAACCCCTATCCCAGAGGATTGCACGGAATCGAGATGGAAATGCTTTAAGGTAATAATCATAGTAAAATCATTAATAACATAATTATTTGTAATTGCTAATTAATATAAGTTTTTCTTTTGTCTAGGGTTGCTTAGGAGCGCTAGATGGAACATACATAGGGGTCACTGTGCCTGATGTCGATAGACCAAGATATAGAACAAGGAAGGGTCATATAGCAACTAATGTGTTAGGCGTATGCACACACGACCTTAAATTCGTATATGTGTTATCCGGTTGGGAGGGATCAGCTACTGATTCGAGAGTTCTTGGTGACGCTGTTACTAGAGCTAATGGCCTCAAGGTCCCAACTGGTAAGATAAACAAGTACCTAGTATTTTTCCTTACCTTTGTTGGCCAACAACTAAAATTTATTATCAACTAATATAGGTACATATTATTTGGTTGATTCCGGATATACGAATGGTGAGGGTTTTCCGGCACCGTATAGAAGCACTAGATACCATTTGCAAGAGTGGGAAAACAATTCACGGGCACCTAGGAATCATGAAGAATATTTTAATATGAAACACTCACATGCTAGGAATGTCATTGAGAGATGTTTTGGCCTCCTCAAACGACGTTGGGCTATCTTACGAAGTCCTTCCCACTATCCAATCAAGATTCAGGGACGAATGATCACCGCATGTAGTTTACTTCATAATTTTATCAGAATGTATATGGCAGTTGATCCTGAAGAAAATGCAAGGCTTGCATTTGATGAATTACCTATAGGGGAAGATTTACCAGAAGTATTAGCCTACATTGAAACCGTTGAGTCAAGCCAAATATGGACTCAATGGAGGGATGATCTTGCAAGAGAAATATATGATGAGTGCAGAGGAAGAAGGGCTTGAAATTTGGTTAACATGGTAGTTGTTGTAATTGTCTTTTAGATGTGGACTCAATTTAGTTGTTGTAATTGGCTTGAAAATTCGTAACATCAAGACTATTGAGATGTTTGTTATTGTAATATGGTAATTGGGAGTTATCTAGATGTTATGGCTTATTTGATATGTTTATTTGTGTTACTAAATTTTAAAATTAAGGTGTAGTCATTGTCATTTGATTTGGCTTATTTGATTTGGTAATTGATTAGTACAACTAATATAAATTTATTTGTGTTACTTGTGTAATATATGGCTTATTTGATAGATTATATGGCCACCTCACGTAATTGGATTGATCATGAGGAGGATGTACTACTTACCATCCTCGATGAGATGGTTGCTGATGGTGTTAGGTGTGAGACCGGCAATTTTAAGGCTGGTACTTTTGTAACGGTTGCCTCCAAGATGAGGGAACAAATTCCTGGCATTAATATAGAGCCGAAGCATATACAAAACAAATTGAAGCATCTGAAAGAAAAGTATTCGTCTGCATATGACATGATGAATACATCTGGATTTGGTTGGGATGATGAGAAAAAATGTGTTGTTGTGGATAGTGACGAAATACTACAGGAGTGGGTGAAGGTAAATTTTTTTTTTCTTATTCTTTATCAATTAGTTGCTTTGAAAGTCTTAACCTTGATTTCTTTGGGTTCTTATTGTAGAAACATCCCAATGCATCTTGCAAACCAAATAAGCCATTCCCGTTGTATCCACGGCTATGTACGGTGTTTGGGAGAGACCGAGCCACGGGTAGCATTGCTGAATCAGCGGCAGATGCAATTGAAAATATGGGTTTGGAAAGTGAGGATTGTGAGACTTCTGAGATACCTCCGCTTTCACCTACCCCATCTCCTTCTGTTGCTACATCTAGTGCTTCTCAACCTGTTAGGAAGAGGAAGAGGAGCAGGAATGATGGTGATGCAAATATTGTATCTGTTATCAGTGAAGGTTGGAATAAAGCTGTTACTAAAATGAAGAAATTAGGTGAAAGTTTTACTTTTAGAGAAGCAAAAGCTAGACTACCTTCTGAGCTTCAGGCCATGGGTCTCCCATACGATCAGGTGTTAAGAATTTCAATGAAGTTAGTGAAAGATACCGATCTGATGGGTATTTGGACCACCTTGGATGACTCACAGAAGCCAGATTTCATTAAAGTGTTTATGGAGAGCCTTTGAGGTTTTAGTATTTGTGGTTTTAGTATGGGGAACTTTATCAACTTCTAAGTGTTTTCATTATTACTTTAGCAAGACATTATTTGTTTTTTAAGTCAGGACGAATGTTTGATTTCAGATATTTCATGTTTAAGTTATGCATATTTCATTTTCTTTGTTTAAGTTCTAAATGTTTAAACCCTAAAATGTTTACGATATGCATGATCATTAAACTTATATATTTTTCAACATTTGTCATGTGCTCTTATGTGGTTTGCCTTGTTCCTGCAATGGGGAATATTTAGAGGGGTGTCCTTCTAAACAAGGCCAATTCTAATGTTTGTAGAACCTATTAAGGTGCTTGGGGCTTGTTCCCCCACTCGAGAAATCCTGAACTAGGCCATTGATCTCTTCCGAGATAATATCCAAAAAGGAATGGGAAAAATCTCTTTCAAAACCGTCAAGGCCTAGAGCCTTTAAACACCCTATTGGGAACAAATCATCCTTGATCTCGTCATTGCTAATTGGCTTTGTATAATCATTGTTCACCTTCTCTGATATTATTAGGACAACATAGTCAAGGATAGCCCCCCAATCTTGCTAACCCCCAGACATGAACAAGTTGATGAAATGCTCTTCCACTGTCTACCATGTAACATTCGCCTCCTCTATCCATACCCCTTGAATGTTTTGCAATTTTTCAACTGTATTAAATCATCTATTCTATATGGTGGTCTAGTGAAAGAACTTTGAGTTAGAATCCCAACCTGCATCCATTTGATTCGAGACCTAGTTAAAACTTCTTTTCTCTTTCTTTCAATTTGTTAATACACTCTATCAAGGCCTTAATCTGCTCACCATGTTCCTCCCAATTATCATGGAGGCAACCCAAATAATGCATTAGATGATCAATTTCCTCCCTTCATCTGTTAAATTTTCTTCTACTCCATTTCATCAAATTTTCACTAGAAGAGTTTAATTCTCATTGCCATTTCTCCAACCGTCCACACCTACTTTGAATACTCCAGCTCTCTTCAACAATTTGTTAACTTTTGTGTATATATTCCTGTAATCTTGGGATTCGTAGTTTATTATGATTTTATGTAAATTATTTATTTCCTTAGTGATAGGATTGTAACATCTTATAAATCCATCCTTAACAACAACAACCCACAATTGAAAGGACCAAAATTAGGGACTAAAAATTGAATTGGGGTGTGGGTTTTGCAATTTGCACAATAAAATTTGATGGGTTTGTGGTGAAAATTCGAATGGAGGTGTAGAAAACGGGAAAAATTACAAATTTTAAAGGGGTTTGCATGTGAAACACAACATATACTTATTAAAATTTGGACCAAGAAAAACAAATAATGGATAATAGTGTTCAAATTTGAACAACTTATTAAAAAGAAAGAAAAAAAAAAAAAAAAAAAAAAAAAGAGTCATGTCCCGTTCCGCCCATAAAATTGTACCAAACAACAGCGGAACATGGGTATTTTAGTCATTTTAATCTTTTGGTTCCGTTCCGTCCATGTGCTACCAAACGCACGACGGAACAACCGTCTTGTTCCGTCCTGCGCGTACCAAACATAACACAGAACATATGTTCCGTCCCGTCCCGTCCTGTCTGTGTACCAAACGCTACCTCAAGTCTTTTGAGTCTTTATTTTCCTCTTTGGGTAAAAGCCCCAAAAACCTCTTTGATTCTATTTCAAATTCACACTCAGATTTAATTGTATAAAAATTTTGAGGGAAGCAGTGGGAGTTGTTGATTTAGGGCTTAGTTTTGTCAATTTAATGAAAGAGCAAGGAAAAAGACTTGAAGCAAACTAATACTTGATTTGCTTTTATATCGGGATTTTGTATCGATCAATTGAAGGAATGACACTAAATTTGACAGTGTGAGTGATAGGAATTCAAGGTATTGCATTTGGACGAAGCAATTTGGATGGTTGTGCTTCTGCATTTGCATCCAAGACACCATTTTCATTTCTTCCTTACGTTTGCAGGACTTTGTATTTTATTTTATTTTTATTATTACCTTAGTTTTTATTAATTTCTTAGTTTTAATTTTTATTTATTTCTTAATTATAAATTAATACCTCATTTAATGTTTAAAATCCTCTACATAATATATATATATATATATATATATGTGTATGTATGTATGTAAGTATGTATGTATGTAGCCCTTGATGCATGGATAGACCAAATAACTACAGGTCTAAATTACCTATTAACAAAACCCTCTTTGTCAACTAAAAGAGAGTAAAAAAATTATTTAGTCTTCTATCACAAAAAAAAAAAAAAAAAAAAAAAAAAAATTATGAGCATATGCTAATAAAGAATTATGCTAATCTATGAGGATTACAAAAATCATGCATTTTGTTAAGAATGACCAATTTTTGTACTAACATTTTGACTTTCAACTACTCTTAATTTGGGCCAAATTGAAACTTAGAAATATTGGAGTATAGTCAATAACCCCGGCCCAAATTCAACTTTGTTTTGTTCCTTGGTCTTCCAAAGATACGACACTGCCGAGTTAGAAACATTGTTTGATATTAATAGCATCTTTAGTTATTTTTTTGGTTTACATCTTTTCTTCGTTGCACCTACTCTTAATATTCATCATATTTTGAAAGAAGAGACACACTGGTTGACATAATCCATTACTTTTTATCTTTTATTAATGTTCACCAACTCTTTACAACACTAGTCATCCGAGGCAAACTCAATATTCAAGCTCTACCAAACTAAGCATTATTTTATAGTTATTGAGTGTATAGCGTTAGCTTGTAACTAAGTATTAATTCGTAGTTGTAGGACTTCTATTATTATGCAGTTGATAATTTAACATATTACCGAACTGCTTCATATGTTATGGTATGAGGCTAATACCAAACTTGTGAGGCGTGAGGATTATTTATGTGGTAAGGATATATAGACCGTGACATTCCGTGCTAATGATAACTTTGCAGACACCATTTAGATAGCTAAGCCAAAAATAAAACAGTAGATAAAGGCATAACACAACAAATTAGCAAATCTTCAGACCAAAAGCAAACTTGTCTGCTAGCTTAACCGCTTCACATTTTTTTTTTTTTATTTATTTTTTTGTAATACGATACATATTTACCCTAAGCGGTAGGAAATTTGAATAAAGTCACAATCAGTTAGCCTAATAATTTAGTATTGAACTCACTAATTAAAAAAATTGAATCTAAAAATTTTCACTACAAGTGAAAGTGGGGAATATTTCTAAATTGAGGTGCTAAGTAGCCACTTTACAATTTAATAGGGTGTTTTTTTCTTTTTAATCACAAATGGTATCTAAAATTGACACACATCATCAAAATGGTCCCTGAAACTGAAAATTGATCAATGTCGTCCTTGAAAATAGTTGTCGCAAATCGATGTGATCCTTCAATCTCAATTCTGTAAAAAATTCTATTATGTGCTGATGTGGCATATAAATGAGCCCCACAATTTTTAAATCACAAATGGTTCTTGAAATTAAAAATCGATCAATGTACATAATCTTAAAACAGATGTCTCAAATCAATGGTGTAACAATTAAGATCCAACCGTGGCCTATCAGAATTCAGGTTTGATATCTTTGAACTTGTTGCCAAAATAAAGTTTAACTTGTTAAGATTTCAGAGAGATGGGTCAACATCTCACTACTAACCACATCAATATTCTCTCCCAACTTGCATCTTATCACTAGCAAAACATGACTCGTATGGAAATTAAAAAAAAAAAAAAAAAAAAAGTCTCCTAATAATTAGAAGTGTTACCACTCAATATTTTTTTTGTGCGTCAATTGTATTACCATTCTATATAAAGTGTCTATAATTTTGTTATTGATTTTTTTTTAATGAAATTATTGTATTTTTGGATGCAAGTATATACGAGAGTCATAGTCTCTAAGAAGATAACCGGCCCAGCAATGCTGGCTTTCTAAAGCCCAATTAACAGTAAGTTTGCTGATGACCATTGAATTATATACCTTCTGTTTTCGTCGCTTCGGTTGCTTAATTATCCTTAATATGTATAATTGTATATGGTTCCACAAAGTTGCATGCATGCAGCTGTTTGATCAATAGGAGAATCGTGATTAACTTAAATTAATTTGCTCAAGTTTAGGCTGCCCAACTTGCCTTGAGGTTAGAGGAAAGAACATGGCTGATGGCACCCACCACCAATCTCCATTGTAACAACATGAACCAATTCAACAGAGAAATCTTCTCTAGTTGTGCATATTTCAATACATCGTCTCACAACATCACATGACTAATACACAATAAATACCTAGATGTGCGATAGTGTATATATTGTTGGAAAATATCAAGGAAAATATTTGGGAATTTGATATAATTAGTGATTTTATATGTTTTAATTAGGGTTTTGATATGATTTGATTTGGTCTAGGTTTCCTTGTAGTGATGACAAAGGATTGTTTTGATTTATTTCCTAATATTGCTCATTTGTAATCTTATAAACCTCTCGAAGAATAAAATATTAAAGTTGTATTTGAGAATTGTAAGACTGTAAAGAATCCTAAATTATATCCTAAACTTTTTATTTTTAACTTATATAACCATACCACTACTTTTCTAAAAAGTTATATATAATTGTATGTAAAATATAAAAGAAAATTGGAGTGCTACGTACGTACGTATGTACATTCTTTGTCATGAGGATGGGGCAGAGACAGAGTGTTGACTGAGTGAGGGACCTGAGTTGCTTGTAGCCAATTTAAACAAAATTTTATAGCAAGGAAGTATTTTAAAAACAAGAATGTATATCCACCAAATAAGTATTAAGAAAATTAAGAAAACGTATGTGGGGCAAAGATTGATTGAGTTGTTGTCACTTTCCACTCGATAAAAATGAAGGGTTTATGCATTAGGGGATCACATGGAGCTGGATATAAAAACTAAGCCCCAACGACATGTCCAAATCATGGTTTTCCAAACAATATTCATATACTCGACCAAAGCATGTCCCCTCATCTCATCCCTTCCCACGCAAATACCCAAAATATTTATTTTCTCGAACACACTCATAGACAAGTTTGTTCACTGTTGGAGCTATGCAATGCAATATCCCCGCCCATGAACCCCTCATGGATGTATATTATTGGAGTCTATTGTCGTTTTGCACGCAAGACAAGTACAGTCAAACTCTATAGTTCTGTTTGTGTTTTTTATTAGAAGTTCATTTTCAACAGCTCCATTCGAAAACAGTAGAGAGAGTACGTAATCAGTTTGCCAAGCCTAATAGTGTCGGCTTGTAACTAAGCAAAGTATTAAAATGATTGGTTGCATAAACAATGAGTTAATTAGTGGGTAAATGATTCATTGTCATCTCATATTGGGGTTAAATTAAACACGTCTTATGCACTCAGGTCAGTGGGGTATGCCCCACCTCTAACCGACGAGTAGCTTTAAATCACCTTGTGAAATTACAACCTTTGAAAGTACGTAAACAGTTTGATAAGGTAGTTATAGGACTTGGCTAAGGTTTCATATATGTAGATCAAGTTGTGGAATATTGTCTAGCTAATCAAATGATGAGGTGTGATAATGAGCGGAAATGGTCTATATATTAGTCACTGATATATGCATTGTGGAACTTGCATGCATCAATAGCTGAGAATCATACGTGTGTGTGTAAAGAAAAATATATATACTTAGCATTACTCTTAAATATAACTGGTTTAGAAAGGGGAAGACAATTATATACAGTTAAACAAAGTGGTTTGGCGTGTCAAGCCAGAGGTAGCTTTGATTAGGTTCATTTCAGTTTTGTATTGACAAAGGCTGTACGTCAATCCAATAATGCCCGACCTGAATTAATTTACTAAATAAAGAAAACGACGGGTCTCGATCGAAGTCTCCTCGTCCCAAATATGACAAGGGGATTCAATACATCAACATTTTCAATAGTTTTTATCAATAGAAACATATATACATAATGCACTCACGTTGAGAAATTTTGGTGTACGGAAACGATGTCATATTGCGTTATCAATTTTTGTGTTATGATATTATACGAGTGATCGACAATGTTTGATGTGTCTTTCTATAAGATTTCCAAAGCTGAAGGCAACAAGATTTCAAAGGGGGTAGATTCAGATGATCCAAGGATGTACATACAAATGATCCAACAAGATTTCAGCTTATTACGAGTAGACTCCTTATCCCAAATCACTATATCAGAACGGTGAAAAGCTTGTTTTGCTAGCATATGAGTGAACATTATTATAACTTCTTGGTCCTTGGAATATAGAGAATCGAAATTTTATGATATTATTTTACGACAACTCAATGAGGTTATCGTTCATATGGCATATCCTCATCTTCTTTTGATTAAAAGCTAGAGAATATTTGGTTCGACCGAAATGGAAGAAAATTCAGCATCCATCGACATTTTCAATCCGATGCAAAAGAAACCGAAATTTTTTGAGCATGTTTTGGGAAAGTGGGAAGCAGTATTGCCTCCATAACTTCCTCTTGTCATTCCGAATGGTAACATCCAACACTAGCAGCCTTAGATTCTTGTAAAAAAACCCCATCAACTTTAATTTTGAAATTACTTGGATCAATAGGAGACCAACAACATTCTAAACCCCTTTATTATTTCTCTCATTGACACCAAACAATTACTCAAACTAGCTGTTAGCTTTCTCAACCAGTAAATTAATCACAGAACGAGAAAAAAGAAGAACAAATTGACTACAAACACGTATTGTTATTTCATTGACGGAACAAAATGAATATTACAAAATTGATAAGCCTATATAATTTGAAGAGGCTACATTTTGATTCGATTCCTGTGCTCCAACTGGTGTATTTATACAAAACTAAATCTGAAGTAGATAAGAATGACACACCCCGACCTGAAATATCCATTAGGACCCCAAATTAAGGCATGTTGGCCGACACCAGGAAGGTGACGAAGCCATAAAGTGTGATAATGTATAAAATGTGAATACATTAAAATCTTAAAGTGCCTAAGTACACGAGTGCGCGGTGAGCGGGTCTGGACCCATTTCACATGTGATACAGAGCATAGGTATAGTACAGTAAAGTAAGATAATGATTATACCATCAAAAGAAGCCACTTGTACTGGGAAGTGCCGTAAATCCTCGTCGATACGGAAACTCTGCTGCTAGTACCTGGAGGGGTGCATAAATAGAAAATGTGAGTGAGTGATCGAAACAAGGATTTTCAAAATCATTTTCCATTATCAAAGGTAGTAACCCCTTGCCGTAAGACCTGTATAGTTTCCAACAAATCATACTACGTAAGAGTATGAGATCAAAAGTATACTAATAGTAAACCCAGAAATATACCATTATCCAGCATCTCAGTAGCAATACAAATAATCACGTGCTTAATAAACCATACTAGCATGCAAATCAGAATCACCTATGGTGACCTGTACAAATATCACATCAATCAATACTAACACATAAGTCGAAGTCACCTATCGTGACCTGTACGACTTATTTGTATCTCATCAATCAATGCTAGTCAATAGCTCAATAACATGTTAGCCAATAACTCATCAACATGCTAGCCAATAGCTCAATAATATGCTAGCCCATAGCTCAACAATATGCTAGCCAATAGCTCAATAATATGCTAGCCAATAGCTCATCTACCAAATCCTGCACACGAGTCGGAACCGCCTAAAGTGGTTTGTACGACAGGCTAGGTGTAAATAAATGCACTCAAGTGCTACGATCACGTGAAGGCTGTGCGAAGTATCGCAAGTCACCTATGAGTCAGAACCACCTAAAGTGGTCTGTACAATAGGCTGGCACCTACCTTGGATCCAAGGTGAGCGTGTGGTGCGAGAGGTGAACGATCACGTGAAGGCTAAGCTTTGGCCACGGGTGGGAGCACTAACACCAAGGTGTAGGTTTATGAGCTCTAACATATCTCAATACAATCGTACTCACTACCATCATTACCATCAAAGTGTACATACCTGAATCTTACCTCAGCGTCCGCAGCGTCATTTTGCACTTCAAAGCATTCACAATAATTAGATTCAAATATTATATGTATGAATATGCCATGATACAATCTAAACCCAAACATTTTGTAGTGCTTCCAAATATATATAATATTACCAGATATATAAACATATACACAAATGGCATTAAATGCATAACTGTAACACCCCACTCCCAAACTATTTACTTTCGAGAATAATCATCAGTGATAAGTCCAAATAGACACTAATTAAATTAACTATCACTACTTACCTTTCCTTACCTCAATTTCTTGATTCTTCACATCTTAATTTATGACCAACATTAGTTATACCAAAACCTAAGGTTAAATCTCACATTTTTCACCAATCTCCCCCACATTGCTCAATTCCACAAGCAAGGCTATTGTCTCAATTATTTAGTCTCGTTTATTGTATGGCTGCATCTAACGTCTCGTTAGACTGCCTACGTACCCTAAACATGGATCAAGTCATTCGTAGTTCACACTAGTCCTCCAAAGCATTAACAAAAATGATATGAAATTCAATTTTGTAAACGTTTGTGGAATTATCAGTCATATATATACACACGATAAAAGGAAAAAAACCCATTCACTGGTATATGGAAGGGTCGTAGCCCCCTAGCCTCGAGTGACTGCACTCGTCCTTAGGATAGGTCTCACCTATATGCAAAACAACTATATAAACATCAATTTAACGCACATAACCCAAAACTAGGTAATAACTTCTCCTACATTACTCAAATGGGGTGTTTGAATATACCAACGTGATCTACTCAACCTCACGAACATCCCCATATTTTAAAAATAATTTTCCGACCACCCACGCACCGCCACACGCCAGCCAAGGCATGGCCACATGCGCCGCCCACGCGCAGGCACGTGCCTGGCACACTGACGGCGGTGGTTAACGCCGTTAGGAATATTCCATCCAAAAGCAAGCATGTTCCGTTAAAACTAACCTGACGCTGTTAACTGCCGCTATGAATATTCCATTAAGATTAACGGAATAATCTCCTTTCTTTTCCAGCTAGTTGCGGGACTCCATCGTCGTCGCTGGAAACTAGGAAAAACTTTAAACCTTTATATCTCAGTCGTTTTTCATCCAAATTTCATGAAATCAGTACCAAATTGAAGTTCACAACGAGTAGAACATTCCCTTACCGGTTTGAAGACCCAAAAACGATGGAATATCGTCGGAAAAATCGCGATATTCCGGTCACCTCTGCAACTCACTATTCTCAAGTTTCCTGACGTCCAATTTCTTCCAAAATGCTTCTCCGTGCTTCGTGAGAGTGTCTTAAAGCTCACTATAACCTTAGAATCCTCTGAAACCTTTGTATTTACTTATGCATGAATAGTACCTCGAACTGGGATCTCGGGTTTTCGGGTTTTTAAGGGTTTCGAGTTCTAAAAATGGTATGGATGTACTCAGGAGCTTGCAAGGAACATGATATCCACTTTCAAGGTCTCAATCCGTGCAGAAAATGGCTGAATCAACGGTTGTCCGTACAACTTGTACGGAATTTATAGAAAAATCCGAGAGGGAGAAGAGAGAGGAAGGGTCCATGGGTTGGTTTAGGTGTGTGTGTGTGTGTGTCCTGATGGCAGCCAACCCAAAACAAAAGAAAACAAATCACCCAAGACACCAACTAACGTCCAAGGGAAAAATCGTCATTCCACACCATCGAAGGTAAATTTCGGGACGGGTTGTCACAAAGAAGGTAATCCTAAAATTGTCATCCTACTAGAACATATCAATACGTAAAATACCAAAATATCCTAATTTAATAATAAACCAAATTTCTAACTAGTTAACTTTTCCAATAGCCTCGTTAAAGTCACAATGGTAAACAATATGAGTTTGACACACTAGTAGAAAAAAACTACTTAGCATGAGAAAATTTTAGGCGATGAAGCCATTTTTGTCGCTCAAGTGGCCTTTGCGTGACAAAGGGTCAGTGTCATCGCAACCAAAGAAAAATAACAAAAATATAGAGTGACGAAGATATTTGTCGTTCGTCGCACAGTCTAGGGAAAAAAATGTGGTAAAAAGGAGATGTGGCGCCAATATCTCGCGTGACGAACATGCAATTGTGCGATGAACATTTGTCTTTCATTGTGTAAGGTGCTTTGAAATGGTCAGTGTGGTCGGTGGGACATTTAAGGTGATGAAATTGTTGATAAATATGTATGACGAGTTATTCATTATGCAAAGCCTTCCCGGGTTCTATAAAATTCCAGATCCGCTCTCCCTCTCTTCATCATCCCTTTCCCCAAACCCCTAAACCCCCTCTCCTGTTTTCTTCTCCCCAAACCCATCATATCCCAATTCTCGTTTTCTTTTTCAGTCAACAATGGCCAAGTCTGCCGCTGCTCCAATGAATGAGGGATGTGAGGTAGAAGCATCTCGTAACAAAATTTTGTATGAATTTTATGTTTGTATTTTTTGCTGAAGAAATTTATTGGATTATTATAATAAAAGTTGATGAATTACGTTTTTTGATTTTTGAAAAATTATTTTTTTCGTACAGAAATATAAAAAGAAAATGTCCAGTTGAACCAAAATATGGATTAAAGAATTTGAGAGGGAGACACATGCTATGCTTGTGCACGACATAAGGACATTATTGCGAAACAAATGTCCTATGGAGTGGGCATCTTGGAAAAAAGTGTCGGAGGACCTAAAGAAGTCTTTGTTGGATGAGTTTTCAATAAGTGCTAATTAGTAATTTAATACCACTTAGTACTACAGTCTAGTGATATTCCTCTTTACTTATAAGTAAGAGGTCTTAGATTCGATTCTCACCAAAAGCGAATTTGAACCACATTATTGATAGCCCATTGTGAGGCTTAGCCCACTCCTTCATCCCTTAGTGTAAATAATATCGTTAGTTCAAAAAAAAAAAAGTAATTTAATAATCATTTTTTGTATATAATATACTATAATTTTTAATATTTTAACATTTTTTACATAACAGGTTGACTTTATTATTGATGAAACCTACCATAACCTGATGAATTTCATCGATGACATATTCAAGAGGGGTTCTAGGAATGGAAGCATGATGCCAACCGAAATGCACAGGCACCAACAGTGCAGTAGTTTTTTTATTTAGCTATTATGGATGAATAAAATATTGGGAAGTGTTATTGGGACTCCAAAAATCTCATTCTACACTCCTCACAAGTGTATTTTTCTTTCCCAATATAGAAAGTTTGGAGTGTAGAATAAGATTTTTGGAGTGCTAATAACAATTCCCTAAAATATTTTCTTAGAAATGTTCGAAGGTGTAATACCTCGTATTTGAAAGAAAAAAAAGAGAGTATATATGTGTATGTAGACGTATGATTAGTATTTTTATGTTATGAAATTTTTTGTAATATTTTATGAAAATCTATTCTTATGCACTTGTATTTCATTATTTTGGTTTAAGATCATTTTACATATATACCTAATTACTAATAGAACAGGAGGTGTTGTCAAAGCTTCGAAACATTTCTTTGTGCCTACTAGCCAGTATACTTGTAAGTGAACTTTTTTAGTGAAGTTTTATGAGAGAAACTTGGAGCTTTTAGCAAACTCCATTTGTATGCCTTTGATTGTAGACTTACCCATGTGTTTTGAACTAGGAAGAAAACTTAAGATAAACCTTAATGTGTCATTTGATGCAAGGAACATCTCTTGCATGATTTTCATTTGTTCATGATTAACTTAACACTTCTTGTTTTTTTCTTTGGAACACATATCATTCTTAATGATTAGGACAACACTTAATGCCTTGTTATTGAAACACATTTCATGGCTAATGATTGGCACAACACTTGGTTTCTTTCTATTAGCATACTTGGGAGCTTTCTCCTCAAACTAGATTGGAAGGAAGATGTCATTAAATCCTTATAAAGGAAGGAGCAAGAACCAACGGAAGGGATATGGAGAAAAGAGAAAGGAAGAAGAGGAAAAAAGAGAAAGAACAACTCCAAATAGAAAGTCATTCTCCTTTTTATATTACCTTCTTTCTTTTACATGTTATTAAGGCTTTAAGTCATCTTCATTGTCTTTGTAAGTCTCTCATATATAGTGAAATACAATAAAAGCAAACCCCAATGGATGTAGTCGATTTGGCAAACCACTTAAATCTTGTGTTGTGTATGTATTTACATTTTGAGATCAATGCCATGAAAAGAACACTTACTCAACCATCAAAAATCTCCTTTACTTCCCTTAAAATGTTGTAAAATAAGTGAGACAGATCTCAGAAAATGAATGAGAACTTATCAAACAAATCTCCACCAAACTCACCATCATTTTCATTTATCAAAAGAAAGATATCCAAAAACTAGAAATTCATCCTACCTATTTAACCAACAAAAACACCATCATCTGTAGTCGAGATTCAAATATTTCCTTCATGAAAGTTGTTCGTTAACTCGTGAACTACACCATATCCAAATTTGAGATCCGTTGGAATAGTTCAACCTTAGAAGCCTAGGTATAACTCATCCTTTGTCTGTCAACCAGTCATGCCAGTTGTGAGCTTCAAAACTCCATTTTATCTTACTCAGATCAAACTACTTTCTTCATAGAAGTTGTTCATATTCCTCTATTCCATAACAAATCTAAATCCCAGAAAATCCAATGGTCCATTCATTCCAGATCATCGAAATACTATCACAGCCTTGAAAATCCGCAGAAAACCCTGCAATCATGTTTGGAGCTTCAAACTTTAACTTCCTGAGATCAAACAGAAATAGTTCCTTCATAGATATTTCTCCTTGTCATCTCTTGTATAACATATCCAAAACTCACGACAATCCAATGTATGTGCTGACTTGCACGCCAATTCAAACAACTGACATATGGTTGAGCTAGCCTTCTCAACCAACCTCTTTGCATGGCCAAGATCTCCAGTTTTTGTCGCTCACTTTCTTGGAAGTTTTTCAGCAACTCGACTTCTATTACATATGTAGAATTTCAACATAAAGGAAATGGGAATGTCAACATTAAAGAAGAGAAGGGGTTGAAGAAAAGCATAAAAGAAAGGGGAAGTGGCGAAGGAAGAAAGAAAACAAGAGGGAGGAAATGAAATTGAAAATAATAAAAAGGAGGAAATAGTGACGTAGTGTTTATGATTTATATTGTTGTTAGAGAGTATTACTTTGATGTTGATATTATGATTATATTACCCTTGTTACTAATCAATTTGATTTATGTTGAAGCTTGCAGGCTTGTTAGAGAAAATGTAATGATTGATATCTATGTGAACATGACATAGACATATGCATTGCAAAGTAAAAAAGAGAGTTGAGTTGTGTTGAGTTATGTAAAGTATTTGAGTTGTGAGGATATTCAAGGTATGAAGAATACCTTGAATATATAATAGGGTGAACTGCCAATTTAGTCTCTGAATTATTGCCTGAGTGAAAATTAGGTATATACTTTTTTTTTTCTTCTAAAAAATCAATCATTGAATTATAAAAGTCTGCCAATTACATCCCTAATATTATATTCGAAGATACTATGTTCAATTTTCTGTCAATCATGCTACTTGCATGTGATACACATTAGAGAGTAGATTGGTAATTTCAATAAAGAAATAATGTATAGAGTTAACATTGGAGGGTAAATTAGACGTTAAGTTCGCAACCTATATGAAATGTTAAGGGCTTATAGGCGAGAAATGATGGTATTACATCTAAAGTGTGTCAAGTGACTTTAGTTAACGAAAAATTGGATACAATAGCTTTGAATATAATAGTATGGATGAAATTAGCAATTTTTAATGAATTTAGAGACTTGCTTCATTGAAAGGATAATTCAGGGACCTAAATTTCACTGGGGTGATAGTTCAGGGACTAAATCGGCACTTCACGTTTATAATAAAGAATTTTGTGTATGTCAGGCATCGGGGGGAAGGCTTGAATATACAATTCGGCGTCGGGGGAAGTGCCTATATAACAAAGTGAAATTGAGGATTTAATTATGAAAATTGAGCTTAAGGGATGAACGGGTGTTAATTCCTATTCTAAGGTATTCGGAGCCAAGTGGTATAAGCATGGTATGAGACGTGCAGACTTAGGTATATGTTAGCGAGATTAGAAGGGAGTGAGTACATTCATGCAACTCATTTGCACACATATATATATATATATATATATATATATGTATTTGCAAGAATTACTCGTTTCAATTATTACATTGTTTGTACTTTCATGTGTAAAGTAACTTGTGCTCTAATGTTATTATGATGCGTATTCCATAAACTTAATGTAGTAAACTCAATCATTTATTATATAAAAGTTGTTAGTCAGTGTTATGAGATGTATTGTGTTTCAGTTACAAATAACTATTTTTCTCTTACTATGTCTTGGTTGTACGATTTATTTCTATACTAAGATATGACTCACATCCAAGCTCGTGAATAGTCCTTATTTGAGGGTCGAGGCGGGACAAGAGGATGGGGAATGCATGCCATCGTGATATTGATGTCTCCTTTTCCAGACAAAGCATGGGACAGGTCGCTACGTTAACGGAGGAAATTGCGGACCCAAAGCGGTAGGTAGCGGCCCAGGATGCTCGTATGGCGGCCCAGGACAATAAGATGAGCCAAATCTTACACATCCTTCAGTTGTCCACCTTTCAATTTCCCCAACCACTAGCTGATCTTCAAACACCTTCGACATCCCAACTGCTCCATCCAGTAGATCCCTAGCACGTCGACGCAGTAAACCATGGCGATCTTGTTCTGTAATTCTTTTTTATATTCGGATATCATAATTTTTTTTTCAGTTTGCACGTACATTTTCATATATATTATAAATAAATAATTCTTATTTGTCTATCAATTATTGTTTTTAATTAAATTAAAATAATTTAAAAAACTGAAATATGTAATTAAAAGTAAATTATAAAAAAAATAAAGGAAATAATTATAAATAAATAAAAAATAAAAATATTTGCTCGAGGAAATATCTTTGATGCATAAGATTAAAAGCAATGAAGAGCTTCACATGCAAAATCCTGAAAGACAAAAAGTTATAACTAGCAAAAGTTGCCTGCGCAATGGTACGAGTTTTAAAACCGTATAAAATATGGGTGAAAGTTTTAAATATATACGATAGACAATATTATTTACATACAAGTGGAAATATATTTACAACCCTATTTACAATAAGAAAAAAAATAGGTGTCCAAAAGTGGGGGTTCATAACATTTTGCAAGTTTAGAGCACTGTTGAACTGCTTGTTTTTCCAAAATATTCTAGGTACATATATGCTAATCAGTAGTTGACTTTTTTCTTTACTAATTGACACTTCAGAACTTTCTTCTTTTGTTTACATTTCCCTTTTACAAATCGAAAAAATGAAACTTGTTAATGTAAATAAATGGCAGTTTTACTGAAAATGAAAGAACAAAATGTATGTGGTGCATTGCGATTGATAACAATGAAAATAAGTTGAAGAGTATTGCCTTATCCAAGCAAAAAAAGCTCTAAACCTTAAATCCTATATGAATCCAAGTTTTCAAAACCGTTCATACTCAAACCAATCAATTCAATCATGCTCAAACTAATTCGGTCTAATATGTAAGGAAATTGCAATTCAAAACCATTCATACCATCTATTTCGATTTTACTCCTTGATATTTATTTGACCGTCTAATTCTCACATGCTAACCCGTTTAAGTAAAATAAGCCATTTTGGTATTTCAGTTTGTAGTTTCTAATACTTCTATATATTTAGGTCTATTCCTTCTCATTTGAAAATTAGGAATGAATATACAAATGTCTTAATTTTATCTTCCTTTCTCCTTTTCTCTCTGTTTGTTTGTCCCCCGTTTTTCATTTCTGTACCACAAATGTCAGATATAAGAACTTTATATATCGACACAGTTTCTTCAAAACACTAATACAATCACACAAAAAGGCAATGTCTATGGTGAAAAGCCCAAGTTCCCACTAATTTGTCCTCCATACTCTACCCTAATCTTCTAAGGTTTTGAGTTAAACAACTTGCTCCTATAATCGGCATCATTCCAATTCGATTTCCTTTCCCTCACCTTTTTTATGTTGAAGCCCACATCAACATCATCTCCCTATCCCGGTTTTAAACCCAAAAAGCACAAGCTCAAAGACAGAAATAGAAAATAAAAGGGCATTCGGAAAGAGAAAGTCGTTGACTATACGGAGGCTTTGCCGGAATCTAGTTTTTCAGATTGAGCTTCAATCTTCTTCAAACCTTCACCAAATCGTACATGCAAGGTATGTATGAATCTTGATGTGGGAAGTGAGATTGGTTGTGGTTTGGGGTGTTTATGGGTTCGTTTGGAGGGGGTTTCGACTTGCGCAGCTCCAGAAAGAGGGAGCGATGTCCAGCAGGAAGTGATATTGAGAGAGAGCAAGACGTTGAGTGTTTGGCAGAGAGAGGAGTAGGGATGGGCAAGGGTTATAGCAGGCGGGTAACTGCAGTTATTTACCCAAAACCATTTATGTTCATACTCGCATAATTGTTTACATGTTGAGTAATTACATAAACGGGTATACTCATATCCATAATTGTTTATAAACGGTTAATCATACCGATAACCGTGTATTCATTTAATCATAACCATTTACCCATTTAACTATAACCATTTACCCGTTTATCAGTTTTTGAATCTGTTTATCCTTTTTTTACCCGTTTACTCTTTTTTTACCTGTCTACATGTTTTTTTTTAATAACTTGAATATTATAAAAGAAAAATTTGTCATAATTTTCGTTTTCTAACAATTAAACCCCGTTATAGGTACATTTTAGCTTGCATTTTTCTATTTTAATTATTTAAGTCCTCATACAATTTTAATAATTAAAATAATAATTTATGAACAATATTTTAAATTTTAACTGCTGTATGTGATGCCTTTGCAAAGTGGCGGGGAAGTTCCATCCATGCAAAGAACTCCGCATGGTTTGGTGCGTCGGCGCATGATGTTTGGCTTCAAAATGACCTGCTAAGTTTTAAGCATAATGAATTCATGGAAGAGTACGAGTGTCCTTTGCAGTCGCCAAGGACCCTGTTATTTGAACTGTAAAGATTTGAATGGAAGAGACACCTTAATCGGGGCAAAGAGTTCAACAAGAGATTGAAAATTTAGGGTTTTTATTTATTTTTTAAAATTTTACACATATTTAATTAAATGGGTAAATAGATACCCGTTATAATCACGGGTAATACCTATAACCGTCCATTTAAATTTTATAGATAAACGGTTATACTCATAACCATTTGTTCGTCTAAATAGTTACCCATAACCGTAACCATAAACTTTAAATAGACGGATTATGTGGAATTTGTGAATCAAATAATCGGAAGAAAATAAAAGCAATTTAGGGTTTTTCCAAACCCTAGATTTTGAAGAAAAAAAATTCGGGGAATTATGCAGCTGAGCCGTGCCTTCAAGCTTTGCTGTCGCACCGAGCCGGCTGGCCTGTAGACAAGCCGCTTTGAGCTGCGCCTAGGATGACATCGTTTGTGACGGCTGAAGGCAACATCCCCTCTTGGCTTGCGCGTGTGTGACGCACTAGGGCGAAGGCCTTGATAGTGACAAAATTGATATTTGCTTAGTTCATTATATTCTTATACCCGAAAGGAAGAAAGTGAGGTAGAACGGAACTTGGGATTAATAATTCATTCCATATGCACATATGTTCAGACACAGTGTTAGAACTTCAAGTTTTTAACATTATTTATATTTTGAACTTCACGTCAAAATCAATATACATATGTACTAAAAAATTTCTCTCGACATTGACATTATTATAACCTTTAGGTTCATATTTTTGGGACATCATGACCATACTTAATTGTATATGGATTATGAAACTTATGTTCCTCATTCACATGAATTAAGGACCTTCTGGCCCTCATTTAAAAATATGTGGATTAAGGCGCTTATGGCCATCATTTAATTAAGTTGAGGAACTGCTGCTCTCTCAATTGATTAAAAATAAAACCTTAGGTTTTAATCTGATTAAGGAACTTCGAGTCTAATCTTTTTACATGATGATGATCAAGGAATTGTAGGTCCTGATCTCTTGTGTAATCTAAATAAATTGCTATAAACTTTGACAGAAAAAAAATTGCTATAAACAAATTAAATTATAACAAGGGCTTTGATCCAGCACCATTCACATAAATATCAAAACTTAAAAATAATGAGTGTTACATGAGAAAAGCGACATTGACTCACCATTCACATTAAAACAATATATAGTATATGATAGGCGATAACACCATACCAATCACATTAATAACAAAATTAATAATAATACGGAAAAAGTAAATATTAACTTATTATGATATTTTTCTCCCATTTTGGCAACACTTTAGTACACACAATTGTTTTCTTTTGCTTTCTAGTTGGTCAACCTATAACCAACCACATTTTCTTCTTTGTTTCATGATTTTATCTTTCTCTAATTTTAATTTCTTTATTATTGAATATTGTACCATGATTTTATCATTCTCTATTTTTTTTTTTAATTTCTTTATTATTGAATATTGTACCATCATCTTCTCCAAGTTGAGATTGCACCATCATCTCCATTACTTCTCCTTATGTCTGTACTCTTTTATTTCTGCCAATAAAAGTTTACAATTATACGACAAGATATATACTTGATTTAAGGAAATTAGTCATAGGTATGAGGACAAAGAAGATTTTCTTATCTGTTAGATTACTGGAAGAGGTGATAGGCAGAGAGTACTTAACCGGATTTATGGCGTGGTACTTTTCACTGACATAAGAGTTCATTGTGCCAATAACGTATTGTAAAATAGGCAATATATGTGTAGTGGCATATAAAGTAGATAAGGGACAATATTTACTAAGTTAGGTAAATGTACCTACGTTCTCAGGGCAACAATAGCAATTTTATTTCATTATCCGAAATAATAGGAGTACAAAGACAATTTTTTTTTAGTGTATATAATCTCACTAAAGTACCTCACTGTTTTTCTCCCTTCTCTCTGGCCTTGGGTAGCCCCTCTTGCTTTCACATATAGATGCATGGGTATTGGTGTGTTGTTTTCATGACATTAAATATATGTTATCTTCACCTAGGATATGAGACGCACCGGTATAAGAATTGTATTGTAGAAGCAAGACTTACTACTTGATCAACCACATGACTACCTAAAAGCATTCACTTTGGTTTGAATCCTATGTGGGCATTCATTCTTCTTTTCACAACAAATTGCTAACTAATTAACTTTTCCAATAGATTCATTTTTCATGGACCAAATTCTTTCTATTCTGCCATAGCATCCATCAAATACAGCCAGACCTCCCCATTTCATAGCTGGCCAAAATCTTAAAAGCAAACTAATATAAATCAGTGGTGAAGAGAATTTGCGTCAACGAAGAATCTCCCTTGAATTTGCATCCATGAAGGGTCTCTCGAAAACCTGCAATAGTCTAGACATCATGTGCAAACCTGCACTCCTTCATTACATGAAAAACGAATTGCTTCTTCATTTGCACCTGGGACAATAAGCCTCGTCCACAATTATTCTAGAAAACAAAATTTCCTCAATAGAAGAAAAATATTCTAAGTTGGTCTCCAAAAATAAAAAATAAAAAAAATAAAAAAAATCTTCTAAGCCAGTTTTAAACTCCAAATTTACTTCCATATAGATTACATTGCAGTGGAGTTTATGGAGGAACTTGGCTTTCTTTCTTGATTTTTTTCAAGAAATGCCAAGTTGGTAGTAGTTCTTTACACAAAATTGCTCATTATCAGTGTAATTGAAGAAAGTTGGAGTTTATCATAAAACTAATCGGCAAATATAGGGAGTAGCCCAACTAACTTAAAGCATCCTCAATGGGGGTTTTATCCTTCTTGAGGCTACTCTATTTGTGGCTCAAGTGATTTTAAAGTTTTATTTTTCAACTGGTTGTTTGATTAAGAAAATACAAACAAATAACTGCTATTTTTTGTGTGCTATTGATTGAGAAAAAACTGATGTGCTTTGTGTTTAACTTTCTAGATTGAAAAGTTCATAAAAAAGTGATGAAATTTAACATTGGTAATTTAGAGCCCTACACCGAAAACATAAATAAACAGCATACCTAAATTGTAAGGGCATTACAATGTTATTATTCGAAAGCATTAACAAGCAAACAGACCTAAATTGTAAAGTCATTACAATATAATTATTTAAATGCTACAGACACAAGACTTAGCCTCTCCGTGGATGAGACTGAGTTCAGAGAACCTAATCCAACCGTGCAAAAATGATGAAATCGAACTTTATCAGAATTAGAATTTTTGCAGGTTGAAAATTTCATAAATAAAAAATTTAAGATAACATGTCCAAAAATCAACTTAGGAAAAAATTAAAGACAAAAATAAATTTACTGCATAATGACACACCCTGACCCGGAATGTCCACCTGGACTTCGAATCGAACTATGCTGGCCGACACCATGAGGGTGATGAAGCCATAAAGTGTAGTGTTGTGGAAAATGTGAATAAATTTGAACCTAAAAGTGCCTAAACATAAAAGTGCGCTTGTGAGCGGGAATGAACCCATTTCACACGTGATGTTAGAGCATAAGTAAAATACAGTAAAGTAGGATGAGAATGATACCATCGAAGGTAACCACTTATACCAATATTTTCCAAGAACCCTCGTCGACACGAAAACTCAGCCACTAAAACTTGGAGGGGAAAAAACAAGGGTGAGTGGGCCTAAAAATAAAACTTCGTAAAAACCTTTTCGAGAACATAATAATCCATCACTGTAAAACAAGTACAGTTTCCAAAATATTCATACAATGTATAATGTGAAAATACTTACTGTAGCCAACAATACCTCAATAATATAATACTTCACAAAATTCGTAAATAAGCATATAACTTCTAGTATTCATAATATCTGGCAGAAATAAACATATCACAATGAGTGCTCATCAACATATGCTAACACACGAATTCATGCAAAGGTATTTTGACATGAACAGGACTGGGTGTAATACAATCACATGAAGACTAGTGTTATGCGCATCACATACGATTCTTAATTGCCTATAGCAATCTAGGACAGGACTAGCACCCACAATGGATCCAAAGTGAGCGTACGGTGCGAGGTGAACATACACATGAAAGACTGGCCTTGACCCGGGTGAGTACTAACACCAGTGTAGCACATGATAAGCAAATAATGTAAATAGAATCATACAGCTGTAAATCGATAATTCACGTCAGCATAATACTATTCACAACCATAAATATAATTAAGGCATCAATAATAATATGCATACATGTACATCCGGTAGGACGTAGCATAATTTCTATCGATGCGCTAAATCTTATAAATGTTAAGCTTATCTAGGAGTATCATAGCAAATTCTTTATGAAATATATAAATGGAAACTAACAAATACACACACACACACACACACACACACTACATAAAAGAAAAGACCCACTCACAGTTACTTGCGATGTCACATCTGTTCAAGCTAGAAAGCTGGAGTCTCCAATAGTAATTGCACCTAAGTATAATATTGGGACCCATTAGTAAAACTCAACTAAAAAAATTAAAATTGGGGTAAACGGAGCGTTGAGACATGCTAAGAAGGGTCCCGAGCAAACTATACTAACTTTCCTCAGTCGAAAAATGAGGAAAAATGCTATAGTTGAAAAATCGTTAACAATCTATCGATATGTATCGACAAACCAAACACATCTCACAATAATTTGTGGGAAATGAAAAGAATATCGTCTGCTAAGATTATGTCTCCTAAGAAAAGTACCAATTTTAACAAAGCTAACACTTGGAGAATTCAGTATTAAGCTGATTGTTGGGGTTTAGAAAATTTGATCTCATTGTTGAGGTAGGTAAGAAAGTCGTCGGTAAGACTACTACGAATTCGTCAGGCTATGAAAGAAAACTAGGGCTCAAGAAATGTATCGGAAATACCAACAATTCGAAGTATGGGTTAACGGTTTTAATCGTCGCCTAATTGTATTGCTAAAATCTAGGTACAATCCTAAAGTTCGGTCTTTTGCCTTCGCAATTAGGTTTGAGGTTCCCTGAGGTGAAGTGTTTGGTTGGGTAATTTCCTAATCATTAAGCTTTTGTAACTAAGTATTCTCAATGTCGTAGGAGTTGCTCAAAAGATGTAAGGAGAATTGGTATAATATTAGAAAATGGATCAATGGTGTACTCTACTTCTCGCTTCAGTGGTATCCTAAGTAACTTTGAAAAATGATGCCAAGGATAGGCATCATTGAAATGTACAACACTAGTTTCTTCCTCTACGACACGTATTAATAGGTCTTCACAGCTTTTTTGATACTCAATTTGCTCTTACAGCAAGAATTCATCACGTGCTTCAAATCTAATATTTGTCCGTGGATGTGACCACAAGAATGACTGGTCAAGAATGCTTGGGTTACTTAGATGGGTGATAAGGCTAAAACAACTACGAGTTTACTATCCTCCTACAAGGCTTGCCCTTAAGTTTTCATGATTTTAATTTCTTGGGCTTAGATAGTCACTGTTAATCAATTTATCAGTCGCGCCGCTAATTAACACACATATGCTATTTTGATATTATTCGTTACCCTGAAACTGTGAACCTGCGTTCTGGCATAAAGGCTTCACTCCCAGATACTAGCATGTGCCTGGTATCAGAAATCATACCGCCGGAATATTGGTTGACAACTTCTGGATATTAGACAGTATCGTCAATTAGTAGCGCCACCGTAGGTTGATTACAGGTTAGAGCCCGCTCGGATGGATAGTTTCAAAGGAATTTGTCTTATGAGGTGGTTTCATTTATTCTAGGAAAAAAAATACTTACTACTTCAGGGATTTCTACTAACCGTACCCTTATGCTAATACTTATCAAAATGATGATTACAACACCAAAAGAAATTTTGGGATCTAGTATTGGTTAGAATGTTCTAAAGTTGAAAAAAAGGAATTGGCTGATAATCTACTTTAGAATGGACTTAAACAGAAGTCGATCCCCCACCTAAAGATCCGGAATGATCACTAGTGCGTTTGAAAAGATTAATGCTATCGGGGACCAAAAATGGTTGTTCTTGAGATGTTCTTCCGTCGAATGCTACCAGCACCAGGTTGTCGCTCAAGACATTTCTAGAATATTAACAAAAGTAAACTTCGTAGAAATTCTGATATATGGTATACTAACATATACTGCCAAGAAATCAAAACTATTCTTGGTTTCCTAACTTGAAAAGGTTGGTAAAGATGATGAGATAATAGTAGTGGGATTGATGAATAAATTCTTTGGTGTTACACAATTATCGACACAATAGCCCTTCTTCAGGGCCATAAACTAGTCTTCGAATCGGGATTTTTCTTGGTAGGAAGGTTCTTTGTTTAAGGTTTAGAGGTGGTCGCCGAAACGTCCTTCTAGAAAGTCAATAAGTCATCTAAAATGCCCAAAACTTAAGGAAAAGGTAACACCTTTTTTGTATTCGACGAGGTGGCAAGATTTGACACTTAGGTTCAAGAACCAAGAATGTTTGCATCCCATGTGTGATGAACGCAATACTGCCCAAACTTATGCACTAATACCAAATTGACACACCATGACCTCGAATGTCCACCTGGACTCCAAATCGAGCTGTGCTGGCCGACAATAGAAGGGTGACAAAGCCATAAAGTGTAGTGATGTGGAAAATGTGAATAAATTTAAACCTAAAAGTGCCTAAACATGAGAATGCGCTTGTGAGTGAGAATGAACCCATTTCATACATGATGTAAAAGCATAAGTAAAATACAGTAAAGTAGGATGAGAATTATACCATTAAAGGTAACCACCTATACCAAGCTTTGCCAAGAATCCTCGTTGACACAAAAGCTTAGCCATTAAAACTTGGAGGGGCGAAAAACAAGGGTGAGTGGGCCTCAAAATAAAGCTTTGTAAAAACTTTTTTGAAAACATAATAACCCCTCGCTGTAAAACAAGTATAATTTCCAAAATATACATATGACTTACGGTATGAAAATACTTACCGTAGCCAGCAATACCTCAATAAGATAATACTTCCCAAAATTCATAAATAAGCATATCACTTCCAGTAATCACAATATCTTCCAGAAATAAACATATCACATTGAGATCTCATCGACATATGCTAACACACGAGTTCATGCAAAGGTATTCTAACATGAACAAGACTGGGTGTAATAATGATTTACGCTCTAGTACTACAATCACGTGAAGACTGGTGTTATGCGCATCACATACGAGTCCTAATTGCCTATAGCAATCTAGGACAGGATTGGCACCAACAATGGATCCAAAGTGAGCGCACGGTGAGATGTGAACATAAACGTGAAAGACTAGCCCTAGCTCAGGTGAGTACTAATACCAGTGTAGCACATGATGAGCAGATAACGTAAATAAAATCATATAGTGGTAAATCGATAATTCACGTCACCATAATACTATTCACGACCATAAATATAATCAAGGCATCAATAGTAATACGCATACATGTACATCTCGTAGGACGTAGCATAATTTCATAATTTCTATCAACGCACTAAATCTTATTTTTAAGCTAATGTAGATGTATCATGGCAAATTCTTTATGAAATATATAAATGGAAATTAACAAATATATATATATATATACACACACACACTACATAAAAGAAAAGACTGACTCACAATTACTTGTGAGGTCACATCCGTTCAAGTTAGGAAGCCGGAGTCTTCGATAGTAATTGCACCTAAGTATAATATTGGGGTCCATTAGTAAAACTCAACTAAAATGATTAAAATTGGGGAAAACAGAGTGTGAATTTGGAATTAGAGCGTCAAGATACATTAAGAAGGGTCCCGAGCAAATTTTGAAAAAAGTCAATGGTCAACCTTAAAAAGTCAACCGAGCCACCCCGGCTGTCAACTACGTTAAAATTTTGAAATTTCACTAAATGGATGTCAAAAACGGACTTGGGGCATCGAAATTAGCCTATGAGGGTTTTTGAGAAAATTCAAAAAAAGTCAACTAAAAAATATTCTAAGGAATATTTCGAGGAATATTCTAAGAATCCAGGAATATTCCAAGAATATTTTAGAATATTCCAGATCCATTTTGGAATTGGGCCAGGCCAGATTCGGGATTCGGATCCTTATCCGGGTTGCGGATTTGGACCTCGTTTCTTTTTTTCTTTTTCTTTTTTTCTTGGGTCAAGTTGACTTGTTGGGCTCACGAGTCACCAGTCCCAATGAAAAAGAAGGCCGGAATCTGGGCAACAATCTTAGAGTTCCGATCATGCTCAAAACACACCCAAAAATACAACAAATTATACATGAATTTGAAGAGATTGGGTGAGTAAAGAGAGAGAGACCCAGATTTCTAGGAGGATGGGATACGGGATGGGGCATGAGTGGGGTTTGGGGCCCATGTGGCTTACAAAACAACACAAAATATCTCTTAACATAAAATTACTAATTTACCCTTAGTATTTAGTGTTTCGTAAAATTTTAATCGTAACTCCTATTTCAATTCTGCTTGCATCTACACATTTGTACGGTCGAATACTTTGAGAATACGGTAAAATAGTAGCTCGTACACATCACAAAAAGATGTTCAACGAAAGTCAACAATCTCTCCTCGAAGGGCATTTTTGTAATTTTACAATTTTAAAATTAATAAAGCCATAAAATCAAGGACAGGTTGTTACACATAATC
The DNA here is from genome assembly GCF_963583255.1 of Pyrus communis. NCBI lineage: Eukaryota > Viridiplantae > Streptophyta > Magnoliopsida > Rosales > Rosaceae > Pyrus > Pyrus communis. Next base: position 8,644,713 of record NC_084819.1, on the reverse strand, counting down.
AAATTACTACATAAATAAATATATAACCCCATATAGAGCCCGAAAAGTATATAACCCCTGATTAGGAGAGATTCTTTTTAAAGCCCCAAAGATTCCTCATAACTCTAAATTCAGCTATATCTTCCAATTTTGCAACCCCATATAGAGCCCCTCATTGGGGTTGCTCTTATAAACCTATGCAAGGTCCTTCCTCTCATCAATGTGAGATTATTCTTAACAAGCCCCCCTTCCCCAAATGTGTGGCAAATTTTTAAGTCTAACATGTAGACAACACAAACAAAGTGACGTGGAGCATATGTGTCGTTAGACTTCACATGTGGGACAACTTATTCTATACCATAAAGAAAGTTGGGGTTCCAGTATAAAACCAACTGGCAATATGGGGAATAGCCCAACTTACTTATAAATCCATGTCAAATCCCTTCTCCCATAAATGTGGGATCATTCTCTACAATAATGCCAAATCTATTTGTCTTCTTGACATTCCTTTTACTATTATTATAGGGAGGGAGAGGGAGAGTTTGAAACTGTTATAATAGTTTAGGAGATGGGGTATTTTGGGACCTGACATGGGTAGAAAACCCAATACCCATTCACTAAGATATTGTACCACAAAGTTGAATGAAAAAAAATAGTCTGCACATTGTCTTCATGAAATAAAGATCCAAGGATTATTGAGGCACCCTCACCCCTTTCAATAACAGCACCCTCCTCCATATTCATATAATAGATCACCAAACGTAAAATGTACCTACATGTTAATAGTTGAGAGAAAGCCGTTATTGGAGAAGTATATTGCCTTCAACACTCTTGTACCATAGATGAATGATGATTTAAAATCCTCCAAGCCTGCTTGGCAATCAAGCCTTATTGAGTATCTATATCTACCAAAACAAGGGTCCCTAGCTTCTATTGAATATATTGGTGGTTTGATAACGATGCTCGTTCAAGTGGTGATAATGGTGCTCATGGTGAAGCTAGTGTGCTGTTTTCTGATACAACTAGTATCTTCGATGTAGGTTTTCTGCACATATTCTCTATTGTGCCGGTCACTATTAGCTTCTTTTGCGGTTGCTTTTTGAAATCAACGCTGCTTGTATTCAATTAATGCCTTTTACTAGTTTTATCAGCGTATTTGTGTTTGATACTGTATTAGAAAGAATAATATTACTAAGAAAACTAATTGTTACTATCACTGATCATAAACTATTATAACTTGTCTATTTTATAACATAAAGTTAATATATCGTCGCATATAAAAATGAAAGAAAATGATTTTCTTTGGCTTGGGACTAGGCCTGGCAAATAGGTCATGTTTGTTGTGTTCGTGTAATACATATTATCTTAACAAGTCTTATCCCATCATATTCATTATTTTATCAGTTTCTTAACATATCGTATCATTTTACCGGTTAAAATTAACAGGTAAATGACCTGACTTGTTAAAACCCGTTAAGAAAATAGAAAATTAAAATTAACGGGTTGTGTCATGCTTTGTTCTTCATTAGTGTAACCATTGTCGTTAATGGTCATTCTCATTGTTTATTTTTGTTTCTAGGAATTCAAGTACGATTGAATTGAAATGTATTATCGTTCTTTAAAAATAAACATTGACATGTACCAACACAATTTATTTCTTAAATTGAAACGAACCTATATTAAACTAAAACGTATTCATACCGAATTAAAATGTATGCTTACTAAATTGAAATGTACCCATGTGGAATTGAAATGTACTCATATTGGCTTGAATGTATTGATAGGTTTTTGGGCTACACATAACTTGCTATTAGCTTTTACATACTAAAATAATAATAATATAAAATGTATCAATAGCTTGATATGTATCTAAACAAAAAATAAATAACATATCAAAGTACTAATTTGTACATAAATTGTGACAGCCCGTTCCGGAAATTTTAAAACGTACGCGTGAAAAGACGTTTTTGCCCCTAGTGTGATTTTTCGTTGTGTGGTTGTTTTTGGGGCTTTGTTGGCAGGTTTTGGGCCACACACACACTCTCCTACACCCCACACCCTTTTCCCTTGCCCTGCACCCTGTCCCGAGCTCCCTTTCCCTCTCATTTCCATCCATTTCGTACGGACACACACACAAACACATCAAATCCTCACAGATCGAAGAAACAAAGTACATATCCATGCTCGTGAGGTCCATTGGAGTCTAACCATACCCATTTCAGGTAAGAATACCTTCGTTTTCACGTTGAACTCGGGATACCCGATTTTTGGTACTGTTCATGCACACGTAAATTCTTATGTTTTTGGAAATTTCAAGCTTGTAGGAAGCTTGGTGAGGTCCTTAGGAGGCTCGGGGTGGTTCGTTTGAAAGTTTTGGACGTCGGGATCACGAGTTTCGAGGTTGGCCGGAGTTGGGGGTATTTTCCCGGCGAGATTTCGTGGATTTTGGCACTTGAAAGTGGTATGATTTTGTTCCTCTCGTTGTAAGCTTCAATTTGGTACCAATTTTGTGAAATTTGGTTGAAAAACGAAGAAGATATCACGATTTGAACATTTCCCGATTTTCCGGCGCCGGAGCCTCGCCGGAGAAGACGACGGAATATTCCGTCAATTTGGACGGAATATTCCTAACGCCGTTGATGGAATCCGTTAAAGTTAACGGAATATTCCTGACGGCGTTAACTGACGCCGTCAGCGTGCCAGGCACGTGCCTGCGCGTGGCCGGCGGGTGGGGGCGCGTGCGACGGTGAAAAATTATTTTAAAAATATGGGGATGTTCCTGAGGTTGAGTAGATCACGTTGGTGTATTCATACACCCCATTTGAGCATTGTATGAGAAGTTATTTCTTAAGTTTGGTTATGTGCTTTAAAATTAACGTTTTTATAGTTGTTTCGCATATAGGTGAATCCTATCCCGAGGACGAGTGTGGTCACTCGCGGCAGGGGGGTTACGACCCTTCCACTTACCAGTGAGTGGGCTTTTGGTTTTCTGTATATACCTATATACTTATATTTTTCCCAGAAAGTGATTTAAAACGTTTATTCGTTATATGCCATATATTATATTGCCGTTGTTATGCATGGTTAGTTGCATTTATATATGTGTGTGTATTGGTGCTGCGGACGCATAGGTAAGTGTAGTTCATGTTTACATTCAGTAGTGATTGAGATGCATAGAGAGCTTATAACCTGCACCCCGGTGTCAGTGCTCCCGCCCAGAGTTGGGCACAGTCCTTCACGTGATGTTCACCTCTCGCACCACACGCTCATCTTGGATCCAAGTTAGGTGCACAGTCCTGTCGTACAGACCACTTTAGGTGGTTCCGACTCGTAGGTGACCCGTGATTATTTGCCCAGCCTTCACGTGATCGTAGCACTTGAGCGTGTATATATGTTACACCCAGGCTTGTCGTACAGACCACTTTAGGTGGTTCCGACTCGTGTGCAGGTCCAGTTAGTGAGATTAAGATTTGAGCTCTAGATTCAGCCGTACAGGTCACGTTAGGTGACTCCGGCTGACAGATTATATGATATTGATGCGAGATTACCTGAGCACTTGCATTTTATTTTGAGGTTTTGGCATAGCATATTCCTGAGCATGACATATATAGTTATATATTCTATTTTCTAGGAAGTATACAGGTTTTACGGCGAGGGGTTAGAACTTATTTATTAAATGGTTTTCGAAAAGCTTTATTTTTGCCCACTCACGCTTTTGTTTTGCGCCCCTCCAGGTTCTAGTTGGCTAGCACGTTTGGTGGCTTCCCTGAGGATTTCCCCGGCATATCTGACAGACCACCACCAGTGTAGGACCACCTTCGGGTGTACTTTTGTTGCGTCGTTTTCTCCTGGATTGCATTAGGCTTTCATGCTCTGAGCTTAGTGTCGCACTTACGTTCGCACTTGTTTACTATTACTTTATGTAAAACTAGTTTTTATTTATTCGTATTATTATTTTATTAGCTTCCGCACTGTGCACATGGTTACGTCACTTCCACGTGACGGTCAGCACGCCCTGATCTCGATCGGGGTGTGTCATAAATAACATAACGTACCAATAATGTATCAACTTAATGGTATGCTATTTTTTAATATATATATATATATAATATCATTTGGAGTACAATGGTACGTTTAAAATATAACCGTTTTGTTTTGTTTTGTTTAAAAAATCATAATCTTTTTTGCATCCACAATTCAACTCATTTTTTTATTATAGAAATTTTATCTTTTTTTTTATTTATTTTTTATTTTTTGAAATATATTGAATTAATGGGACATAAATTAACAATATCTTCTTTTGCAAGATTTTAGGAATTTGTTATATATTGGATTTAATTAGTAAATTATTAATAATAACAATTTGTGTAATTTGAAATTAATTAAAATTGTAGAAATGTTGTTTGATCAAATCTCTAAAAGCCTGAGTTGTTTGGTCTAAGAAATTCAAAAACCAAGCAGCTAGATCAAAATTCCCCTTAATAAAAATATATTCTGCAAAATTTGTACATACCACTTTGTCACATAAATATATTTTATAACTTTTTCTGTAGTTTAATATTATTAAATTAATATTTTCCTTATCGTATAACGGGTTACCCACGTGTATATCTGGAGTAAACCGTTATCTTAACAGGTGTTTATCAGGTTATCCGATAACGCCCAATTTGTTAACGTGTTGATCCGAAACCTGTTAAATTTGTATCTTTTCGTGTCGGATTAACATGTCATGTAAGAAATTGGCAAGTCTACTTTGTACTTTGGCTCACCTTTAGAGCAATTCTGCCCATCCAAAAAACGCAAGAGCTTGAAAATTGCCCAAAACCCACCAAAGTGGTTCCCATAACCCAAAAATTGGGGGAAGAGGGGGCGATTGCTGGGCTTCACTAAGCCTGTTGGAATGCTAGGCCTTGTTCTTGTTGACAGTAGACGACATCATCTTGACATCAGCTAGTGGATTGGCGGGCCTCACGACAAAAAAAAGGAGACAAAGCCCAGCGACTCTCTGCACCACTGCACATAAGCCATTGGATCTCCAACAGTAAAAGAATTTAAAATTTCACTGTTGTGCCACATGACATAACCTGGTGCGTTTGATTTTGAAATAGCTATTTTGTAAATACTATAGTATGGAAATCAATGGCCAAGATTAATCTAATGATAAAATATACAACTTGTTTTATTTTATAATTACCTAACTATCTTCTTCATTCTCACTACCCGCACAGACAACTCAATATTTCCTTTACTACATTATTAATAAATGTTAAATGTGATTAACATGTTATTATTTAGACCTTTAGGTAACTAAAAGTAATCATTTGACTATGCAATCTATTATGGGTAGTGCTATTCACAAACTCATTTTTACCTCTCACACACCTCTCTCAATTTTTGGCTGTCAGATCAAATAAATTGAAGAAGACCAATAACTTAACAAGGATGTGTAAGATGTAAACATGAGTGTGTGAATATCAGTAGACCTTTAGACGAAAGTGACAATAGAGAATAAGGCCAACAAATAATAATTTTTTTTAAATATATTTATAAATAGTAATCGCCCTTATGCTATATGTGACGACTCGTCCCAAATTAATATATATTTTATCCTCGAATGAATGGAAATGACTATTTTGCCCTCATGAGCCTTGTGATGTGGTGGTACATAGAAAATTTTAAATTATTTTTTTCGTTGATATAATTAAATTATTCTCAACGTCACGAGAATGTCGACACAATTCAGGGTTGAGTTGGGTTTGCAGTGGAAGAATCACGAAGGAAGAGAGGAAATTTGGTTGAACCCAAATTGCATGAGTTTAGTCATGCAGCCCAATTAGGATTTAGGACAATTTAAAATGCCCAATCCCATAGGACACGCACACTTACACACACGTGCAACCTTCTTTTCATTTCTCTTTTCCTTTCTCGAATCCTCTTTGAGCTTCGAATCTTGTCACACACTCATAGCTCGAGTGTAAGGTTAGTAATATTGTGTTTCCCTTGACCTCACGAGTCGAGCCATACCCTTGGTTTGAGGAAAGGACCACGAAAACTCGAGAAACCTGAGCTTTGGCAAGGAGTGTAATTTCTCCGACGTGATCGCAAAGGTCTTAGCTAGTTTTGAGACTTAGAAAGGTATTATTACAACTCCTCTAGTGTTTTAAACTACTTTTGGTTAAGTTTAGATGTCTGAATAAGCTCGGTAGTCTGTGTGCAAGAGTAGCTGGTTTTTTCAAGGATTTTTTTGGTCATTTTTGGTTGAATTTAGGGCCTCAAACAGGTATGGATGTGTTCTCCTAGTTGAGAGCTTCATTTTGGTACAAATTACATGAAATTTGGTGTTGAAACGACGAAGATGTTAAGGTTTAAAGTTTTTCCAGAAACCGGCGAGTGCTGCGGCAGCTGGCGCCGAAATCTGGCGAACCACCGGAGAAGAAAAGGGAATATTCTGTCAAAGTTGACGGAATATACTAACTGCATCAGGTAAAGTTAATGATATATGCTGTTACTTAACGGAATATTCCCTAACGCCGTTAGGGAATCTGTCTGTGTGCTAGGCTCGTGCCTGCACGTGGTCGACGAGTGGAAAGTTGAAATTTTTTTCTAAAACTATGGGGATGGTCGTGGTGTTGAGTAGGCCACGATGGTATATTCAAACACCCTAATTGAGCAACGTATGAGAAGTTGTTACAAAGTGTTGGTTATATGCTTAAAAGTAACATTAAAATAGTTGTTTCACATATAGGTGAGACGTTTCCAGAGGACGAGCGCAGCTTGGCGAGAATTGGGGGTTACGACCCAACTACATATCAGTGAGTGGGCTTTTGGTTATATATATTTGTGCCTTATGTTTCCTAGATATTGTTTAAGTGGTTTTTATGTTTTAAATGCCATGTTGTGTGCATTACATACTAGATGCATTCGTATAGTTGTGTACGTTGCGGACGCTCAGGTAAGCCTCAGGTGAGTATATTTTTAATGGTAGTGATGATGTTGTGTATGATTATGTTCGATTGCATTTAGTGATTTATATCCTGCACCCCGATGTTAATGCTCTACCCGAGGTCAGGGCCTAGCCTTCATGTGATCATTCACCTCCCACACCACACACTCACCTTGGATCCAAGGCAAGTGCCAGCCTGTCGTACAGACCACATTAGCTGGTTTCGACTTGTAGGTGACTTGCGATACTTTGCACAACCTTCACGTGATCGTAGCACTGGAGCATATATATTTACACCTTGCATGTCGTACAGACCACATTAGTGGTTCCGACTCATATGCAGGATTTGATTTGATTGTTGAGTTATAGATTCAGCCGTACATGTCACGTTAGGTGACTACGGCTGATATGTTACTTTATATTACTACAATTCACCTGGCTCACTTATTCATGGTTGAGATGATTAACATGGCATACACATGGTTTGTTATTCTCGAGCATAGTTTTTATATATGTATACAACATTATTTTCTGGGAAGCTTATATGGGTTTTACGATGAGGGATCGTTACTTTTGGGAAGATAAATGGTTTTGATAAGCTTTGTTTTTGCCCACTCACATTTTCTGTTTTGTGCCCTTCCAGGTTCTAGGTAAATTTCGGCGTTGGTGGCTTACGAGGAATCTTTGGCAGTTCTGACAGACTTCCATCAATGTAGGGTTTCTTTATGTTCTGTATAATTATTACTTAGTCATCTGTACTGCATTTCGATACCTATGCTTTGGTTGTGTGTATCTTTACTAATCACTTTCACTCGTACTTATAGGCTAGTGTTAGGTAAGATAACTAGTGGTTTTTATTTATTCGCATTTTCATATCATTACCACTTCCGCACAGTGCACATGGTTATGTCACCCTCACGTGATGACCAGGATGCCTCGATTGAGGTCGGGGTGTGTCAGTTTGGTATCAGAGCCTAGGTTTCGCAGTCCTGCATATTTTGTGAATATTCTAATCATTTGATGTCTTATATTTTGTGAAACAGTATATAATTTGAAGTTGAATCACTTTATTGATAATGAGAGGCCTGAGGGAGTTGAGCGTTGGCTCAATTATATGGAGAAAACTTTTCGATTGATGCAACGACAGGGAAATCTCCTTGATAATAGGTGGGTTGAGACGACTATTTGGTTTTTGGGTGAGGAACCTGCATCCTGGTGGAGGTAGGAATCTTTTCGGTTGTCACCGGAGGAAGCTGCTGACTGAGAGGTTTTTAAGCAGTTATTCCAGAAGAGATTTGTACCCCCTGCGTATATAGACAGTAAGAAGTAAGAATTTACGCGTTGAAAGCAAGGGAAGATGTCATCTAATGAGTATTATTGGAAGTTTACTGATTTGTCTTGTTATTATCTGGAGATTGTTGAAAATCCCGTAGAGATGCTTCGACGATTTAAGTTGGGTACTAGAAAGAAATGGTGCTCTATGGTGACTACGATTCCCTGTTTGACGTACCAAGAGTTTTATGAGATTTTATTGAGGATTGAGGATTTTGAAAACATGCCCAATGATAGTAATGTAGAGGTAGAAAAAGATAATAGCCAGAAGAAAAATGATAGTAAAGATAAAGGTCAATCATCTTTAGGACCTTATAAGACGCAGAGTTTTAAGAGATGTGGTATTAGTTCCAGTTCTTCGAGTGGGGGTTTGAGTTCCACTGCATAGTGAAGAGGTGGTAGGTTTTCAGGTGGTTTTCGCTTCCAGGGACAAAGAGGTTCTAGTGGTTATGGTGGTCCATTTTACCGTAGATGTAATAGTCGACATTTTGGTGAGTGTAGACACAGGGTGCTAGAGGATGTTTTGTTTATGGCCATATGTGACATCGGGCTATTCAATGCCTACAAAATTAGCAGAAGCCTCAATCATCTGCCTTTCCACCACCAGTTCCTATCCAACAGATTTCAGGGTCTAGTGGTTATACCCAAATTAGTTATGGTGGAGCATATCATTATTAGAGGGATGTAGCCCCATATTCTGGAGTACATTATTTGTACCCACACAATCTGTATCACCACAATGGTTACACTCAGTATTCAAGAGGTTACACACCATATTTGTCATATCCAGCTGGTGGATCACAATGGTATTTTGTGGGACAGACCCAGAACATGGAGGTTGCTTCTAGCACTGCAAGATCATCGAGGTAGCCTAATTAGTCTGGTCAGGGACGTAGCTCACAGGGTCGTGGAGGACGACAACAGGTTCAGGGTCGCGTCCATCATATCACCCTATAAGAGGCACAGAATAATCCTGATCTTATTATGGGTACGTTGGACATTCTTGGTTATTTTGCTAGGGTATTAATTAATTATGGTGCCACACACTTTGTCCTTTCTCATACATTTGCTCAGAAGATGCAACCCTACCCTACACCTCTTGGTTATGAATTAGAGTTTTCGATGCCTAGGGGTGAGACATGCTATGTTAGCTGGACATATCAAGGATGTCTTGTCTTAGTGGAGGATGTTGTCATGCCAGCTAACCTAGTTCCACTAGATATTGTGGATTTTGATGTGATTTTGGGCATGGATTGGTTGCATTACAATCGTGCTCAGTTGGATTGTTATGAGGAAACGGTTACTTTCCATCGTCTAGGCTTGCATGTGGTTACATTTGTGGGCAAGTGTGGTGGACTGAGACACAACATTATCTCTGTCATAAGGGCTAGAAGGTTGTTGAGGAAAGGTTGTCAGGGGTATTTGGCTCACATGGTATTGAATGATGATACTTTTGTTCGAGTAGAGGATGTTCGAGTAGTTAGGCATTTCCCTAAAGTATTTCCTGAAGATTTACCTAGATTACCGCCAGATTGAGAAGTAGAATTCACTATTGATTTACTTCCAGGTACTGATCCTATTTCCTTAACTCCTTATCGAATGGCTCCTGCTGAGTTGAGGGAATTAAAAGCCCAGTTGCAGGAATTGGTTGATAAAGGTTTTATTCAGTCTAGTACTTCAACTTGGGGAGCTTCAGTTTTATTTGTTCGAAAGAAAGACGGGACTTTGAGGTTGTGTATAGATTATTGACAACTGAATCGGGTAACAATTAAAAACCGTTATCCGTTGCCGTGTATAGATAATTTATTTGATCAGCTTCGAGGTGCTTGCATGTTTTTCCAAGATTGATTTGAGGTTTAGATATTATCTATTAAAGATCAGAAGTGAGGATGTTCCTAAGATGGCTTTTAGGACTCGATATGGTCATTACAAGTTCCCCGTGATGCGATTTGGGTTCGCTAATGCACCTTCAGCTTTTATGGATATGATGAATCAAGTATTCAAGCCATACCTTAACAGGTTTGTCATTTTTTTTATTGATGAAATTTTGGTGTATTCCAATTCTTAGGCAGAACACGTTCGATATCTCAATTTGGTTTTTGAAGAAATTGAGAGAACACCAATTGTATGCTAAATTTAGCAAATGCCAATTTTGGTTAGATCAAGTGGCATTTTTGGGGCATGGAATATCGGCCTAGGGTACTCAGGTGGACCTTTAGAAAGTAGCTGCCGTATAAAATTGGGAGCAACCACGAACCGTCATTAAGGTATGGAGTTTTCTGGGCTTGGTAGGTTATTATAGACGGTTTCTTAAAGATTTCTCAATTATAGCATTACCACTGACGAGGTTGATGAGGAAATATGTTAAATTTGAGTGGGACGATAATTGTGAACGGAGTTTCCAGCAACTAAAGTATTGTTTCACTCACGCACCTGTTTTGGCACTTCCAGACGACGGTGGCAATTTTGAGATTTACAATGACGCTTCCTTGAATGGTTTAGGTTGTGTGTTGATGCAGCATGAAATGGTGATTGCTTATGCTTCGCGACAGTTGAAGCCTTATGAGATGAATTATCTGACGCATGATCTTGAGTTAGCAGCCATTATCTTTGCCTTGAAGATTTGGAGGCATTACTTATATAGAGAAAAGTGTAAGATTTTTACAGATCATAAGAGTCTTTAGTATCTTTTCACCCAGAGAGATCTTAACCTTCGACAACGGAGGTGGATAGAGTTGCTCAGCGATTATGATTGCACGATTGGGTATCACCCTGATCGTGCAAATGTAATGGCAGACGCGCTGAGCAGAAAATCCTGAGGTCGAGTTAATGCTTTATTTGCTTGTCATGTTCCTCTTCTCGCAAAATTGAGATCCACTGGAGTGAAGTTAGAGGTGGAAGATCGGGAGAAGGCTTTACTTGTTAACTTTCAGGTCAGGCCGATTTTGATTGATCACGTACTTAAGGCTCAGGTGCATTATGAAGAAATTCAGGAATTAATTCAGGCAGTGTCACAGAGGGAAAAGAAAGATCTCAGAGTGTAGGAATCTGATGGCATGCTTATGCAGGAGAAACGGATGTACGTACCAAATATTGCTGAGCTAAAGAAGGATATTCTTGATGAGGCATATGTCTCAGCTTATGCAATGCATCCTAGAAGTACTAAAATGTATCATACCATTCGGCCGTTCTACTATTAGCCAGGCATGAAAAATGAGATTGCCGAGTATGTGAGTAGATGTGCAATTTGCCAGCAAGTTAAAGCTAAAAGGAAGAAACCTTTTGGGTTGATGCAGCCACTTCCCATTCCCCAGTGGAAATGGGAAAATATTACTATGGATTTTGTGTACAAGCTTCTTCATACACGGAATGGTTATGACGGCATTTGGATGATAGTATATTAGCTTAGTAAATTAGCACACTTCATACCAATTCGAGAGAACTATTCCCTAAGTCAATTAGCCGAGTTATTTATATTAGAGGTTGTTAAATACCACGGGGTACCGGTTAATATTATATCTGATCGAGATCCTAGGTTTAGTTCTAAGTTCTGGGTGGCATTTCAGGAAGCTCTTGGTTCGAGATTGCTTTATAGTACTGTTTATCATCCCCGGATGGACGCGCAATCCAAGAGGACTATCCAAACATTAGAAGATACGTTGAGATCTTCGGTATTGCAGTTTGTTAACGCTTGGCATAAGCGTTTGGATTTGATGGAGTTTGCTTATAATAATAGTTACCATTCTAGCATCGGGAAGTCACCTTTCGGGGCATTATATGGTAAATCTTGTCGTACCCTTCTTTGTTAGTCAAAAGTTGGTGAGAGGGTATTAATAGGCCCAGAGATTGTGGACGAGACTATTAAGAATATTTAGGTAATTAAATCTAACCTGAAAGCGGCCCAGGATCGACAAAAGAGCCTTGTTAACAGACAGGCCACAGATAGAGTGTATAATGTGGGAGATTGGGTATTTTGAAGTTATCCCCGTGGAAATGTGTTGTATGGTTTGGTAAGAAAGGTAAGTTAAGTCCTCGATATATTGGACCGTACTAGATCACCGAGCGAGTTGGTGAAGTTGCTTATCGACTTGAGTTGCCTCCAGAGTTGGCAAAGGTGCATGATGTTTTTCATGTCTCTATGCTTCGCCATTATGTTTCCAATCCGTCACACGTGATACCTCCTGAACCACTAGAAATTAATCTAGATTTAACTTATGAGGAAGAGCCAGTGATGATTTTGGATTGGAAGGATAAGGTTCTGAGGAACAAAACTGTGCGTCTGGTGAAAGTTTTGTGGAGGAATCACTCAGTAGAGGAAGCCACGTGGGAAACGGAGGACCGTATGCAAGATATGTATCCATGCTTGTTTTATGAATATTAGTGGTTTGTGATGTTAGTGTATGAAATTTTGGGGATGAAATTTTCTTTAGAGGGTAGGTTGTGATGACCCGTCCCAAATTAATATATATTTTACCCTCGAATGCATGGAAATGACGATTTTACCCTTGTGGGCCTTATGACGTGGTGGTACACAGAAAATTTTAAATTATTTTTCCTGTTGATATAATTAAATTATTCTCAACGTCACGAGAATATCGACACAATTTAGGGCTGAGTCGGGTTTGCAGTGGAAGAATTATGAAGGAAGAGAGGAAATTAGGTTGAACCCAAATTGCATGAGTTTAGTCATGCAGCCCAATTAGGATTTAGGACAATTTAAAATGCCCAATCCCGTAGGACACATACACACTTACACACATGTGCCCTTCTTTCCATTTCTTTTTTCCTTTCTTGAATCCTCTTTAAGTCCGTACAACCAAACCCCCTAACCTTCGAATCTTGTCACACACTCACAGATCAAGTGTAAGATTAGTATTATCGTGTTTCCCTCGACCTCATGAGTCAAGCCATACCCTTGGTTTGAGGAAAGGACCACGAAAACTAGAGATACCCGAGCTCTGACAAGGAGTGTAATTTCTCCGACGTGATCGCAAAGGTCTTAGCTAGTTTTGAGACTTAGAAAGGTATTATTACAACTCCTCTAGTGTTTTAGACTACTTTTGGTTAAGTTTGGACATCGGAATAACCTCGGTAGTGGGTGTGCATGAGTAGCCGATTTTTTCAAGGATTTTTCCGATCATTTTTCGTTGAATTTAGGGCCTTAAAAAGGTATGGATGTGTTCTCCTAGTTGAGAGCTTCATTTCGGTACAAATTTCATGAAATTTGGTGTTGAAATGACAAAGATATTAAGGTTTAAAGTTTTTCTAGAAACCGACGAGTGCAGCGGCCGACGCTGGAATCCGGCAAACCACCATAGAAGAAAGGGGAATATTCCATCAAAGTTGATGGAATATACTAATGGCGTCAGGTAAAGTTAACGGTATATGTTGTTATTAATGAAATATTCCCTAACGCCGTTAAGGAATGCGTCAGTGTGCCAGGTACATGCTTGCGCGTGGTCGACGTGTGTGGTTGTGCCTTGGCTAGCGCGTGAGGGCGCGTGGGATATTGAAAATTTTTTCTAAAAATATGGGGATGCTCGTGGTGTTAAGTAGGCCACAATGGTATATTCAAACACCCTAATTGAGCAACGTATGAGAAGTTGTTACAAAGTGTTGGTTATGTGCTTAAAAGTAACGTTAAAATAGTTCTTTCACATATAGGCGAGACGTTTCCAGAGGACTAGAGCAGCCAGGCAAGATTTGGGGGTTACGACCTGACTACATATCAGTGAGTGGCCTTATGTGTCCCAGAAACTATTTAACGTTTTAAATGCCATGTTGTATGCATTACATACTAGAATATGCATTCGTATAGTTGTGTATATTACTGCTTGACGTTGCGGACGCTCAGGTAAGTCTCAGGTGAGTATATTTTAATGGTAGTGATGATGTTGTGTATGATTATGTTAGATTGTGTTTAGTGATTTATATCCTGCACCCCGGTGTTAGTGCTCTGCCCAAGGTCAGGGCCTAGCCTTCACGTGATTGTTCACCTCCCTCACGACACGCTTACCTTGGATCTAAGGCAGGTGCTAGCCTATCGTACATACCACATTAGGTGATTCCGACTCGTAGGTGACTTGTGTTACTTCGCACAGCCTTCACGTGATCGTAGCACTTGAGCGTATTTATTTACACCTAGCTTGTCGTACAGACCACATCGGTGGTTCCGACTCATGTGCAGGATTTGATTTGATTGTTGAGTTATAAATTCAGCCATACAGGTCACGTTAGGTGATTCCGGCTGATATGTCACTTTATATTAGTACAATTCACCTGGCTCACTTATTCATGGTTGAGATGATTGACATGGCATACACATGGTTTGTTATTCTCGAGCATAGTTCTTATATATGTATACAACAATATTTTGTGGGAAACTTATACGGGTTTTACGATGAGGGATCGTTACTTTTAGGAAGATAAATGGTTTTGAAAAGCTTTGTTTTTGCCCACTCATATTTTCTGTTTTGTGTCCCTCCATGTTTTAGGTAAACTTCGGCGTTGCTGGCTTACGAGGAATCTTCGGCGGTTTTAACAGACATCCATCAATGCAGGGTTTCTTTATGTTCTGTATAATTATTACTTAGTCTTCTGTACTGCACTTCGATACCTATGCTTTGGTTGTGTGTATCTTACTCTAATCACTTTCACTCGTACTTATAGGTTAGTCTAAGGTAAGATAACTAGTGGTTTTTATTTATTCGCATTTTCATATCATTACCACTTCCGCACAGCGCACTTGGTTATTTCACCTTTACATGACGGTCAGCATGCCTCGATTGAGGTCGGGGTGTGTCACTATGAGACTAGTTTAAAGCATTATTGTTTTTAAGATTTGAAGATCTGAGAGCTTGTTTGGATATGCTTTTAAAATAACTGAAAGCATTTTTAATGAAAATATTTTTGAAAATAATCCTTAGTAAAAATGCTAGTAAATCCTTAAAAAACATTTAAAATGCTTTTAAAACTTAAAAATATTTTATTTAAAAATGTTTTTAATCATTTTAAAAATATATATAAATTAACTATAAATCAACTTGGGACATAAGAAACAAGAATAGATGGCTATAGATTGAAGTTTGAACATGAACAGTTGTGGCAAAAAGGAAACATGAATACTTGCACTGTATCTGTATCTATGCAAAGACAAAGGCAAAAGCAAAGACAGGATCTGACATGGCCTTACTATAATGTAATTTTTATATCTGAGCACGGAGTGCACATTCTATCCAAAAACACAAGCGCCCATTTTTACCCTTGTAAAATATGGTAAAGACAACACCGTGACCACTATTGCGGACGTGACAGAGAAACCCAGCACGCAACATAACAGAGAGAGAGATGGGTTCAGAAAAAAAAAAAAAATGAAAATGAAAATAAATAAATAAATAAATAAATTGTAGAGAGAGAAAGAGATAGGGACTAGAGAGAGGATGGTGAGGAGGGAGAGCAAACTTTATTACCTTTTTTATGATGCACGCATCCATGGCAGAACAGCGAAGGGTACAGAGTACTCTCTGCTGCGACACAAGGTAGAAGAAGAGATTAGAAGAAACGACACCACCTCCACCACCAATATCAACAAACGCAAATTCTAGAGAGAATAAGAAAAGTAGAGAGAGGAAGTTAGAGAGCGAGAGAGAGAGTATTGAAATGGAGCTGTGTGTGGCTGTCTGTGGAAAATAGTAAAGCAAGATATGATGGAACTGAGCAGGAAAACAGGCGACTTTCCCGGTAATGGAGAAGAAGGAGCTGAATTTACGAAATGGGTTTTGTTTTGTTTGAGCTGAAAGGAGATTTTTCAGCACAAATCTTGAAAGAAGACGCCATTTTTGCAAATCTAAGAGCTTTTTTTGTGTGTAATTTGTAAAATTTATCAGAGGGATGCCCTTTCAGTTCCAGCAGGGGAAGGCGGTTGTCGAAATCACAACCGCTAGTTTACCGGCAATTTTCACAGACAGCAGCTGCAGCAAGTACAAAGACGGCGGCTTTTTCAACCACCACCATCACAGCTTTCCGACCGGCGAGCCCAACTCTGTTCTTCATATGAGAAGAAGCCCGAGCCCACCCACTTCGGCTTCCACTCTCTCTGCGTCTTTTAACAAAGGCGGTGGTGGCGGTGACAAATCGACGTCGCTGGCTGCGGTGACTCTGCCTGCTGTGGGTCCAGCGTCGTCGAAAGACGAGTGGGCCTGCGAGCTCCAGTCGATTCGGAGCGGCGGATTGGAGGCCGTGACCGGATCGGGAGGAGGGGTCGAGAGATGCGGCCTTGGGCTTGGCGGGTTGGAGGATTGGGAGACTATGCTCTCCGAAACGGCAGCGTCTCCGGCTCACGACCAGTCTCTGCTGAGGTGGATAGCCGGGGATGTGGACGACATGTCGTGTGGACTCAAGCACCTGTTGCAGAGGGGGAACGGCAACCACCACAACAGCCCCATTGATTTCGACGGCAATGCCGGGTTGGGAATCGTCGATCAGGGTCCTAATTTTGATCTAATTGGGAGCAGCGGCGTTTCGGTCCCGAATTTCGGGTTCGCCGGTTCGGGGTTTTCGAACGGCGTTAACAATGGCAGCAATGGGAAGGTGGGTTTTGTTCCTCCCAGGTCTGGGTCTTTTGGTTTGCTAAATTACAAGGTTTCAAATGTTGGGTTGATGCACAACAATGGCGGCACCAACAGTGTCAATTGCAACATTCAAAACCCCATTTTCTCGAATTCGTCCAACACTGTGGCTCTGCCGGTCTCTTTGCCTGCGGTTTACGGGCAGCAGCAATTCGAGAGCAGCCCGGACGAGAAGCCGCAGATTCTGAACCCGCAGCTTTTCATGAACAACCAGACTCAGCAGCCACAAAACCCGAACTTTTTCATGCCACTGGCGTATGCCCAGCAAGAACAGTACCACCTGCTTCAGTCCCAGCCCAAACGCCACAACTCCGGCTCGAATGTAAACCTGAGTACTCATCAGATCCAAAAGGGTCAGTTTTCTGATCCGAGACACGACATTTTTGTGAGACACCAGCAGCAGCAGCAATTGGGGTTTGCTCAAGGGATGCAGTTTCTACCTCAGCAGCATCACATTCAGCAGAAGCCGTTGATGGTGCCGAAACAGACGGTTGTGCTGGGAAATGGTGAAGAAATGACCCACCAGCAGCAGCAACAACAGCTCCAGGATACTTTGCTCGACCAGCTCTATAAGGCTGCAGAACTGGTAGGGACTGGGAACTTTTCACACGCGCAAGGGATATTGGCGCGGCTCAATCACCAGCTTTCCCCTGTTGGAAAGCCCCTTCAGAGGGCTGCTTTCTATTTCAAGGAGGCTTTGCAACTCCTCATGAACAATCCTGCCACCTTTCCGCCACCGAGAACTCGGACCCCATTTGATGTCTTCTTCAAAATGGGGGCATACAAAGTGTTCTCTGAAGTTTCTCCGCTCCTTCAGTTTGTCAATTTCACCTGCAACCAGGCTCTCCTTGAGGCCCTCTCAGACGCTGATCAGATTCACATTGTTGATTTTGATATTGGGTTTGGCGCTCATTGGGCATCATTTATTCAGGAGCTTCCTACCCGGAATAGGGGTGTTTCTGCCCCTTCACTCAGAATCACTGCCTTTGCCTCCCCTTCAACACACCACCCAGTTGAGCTCGGGCTTATGCGTGATAATTTGACACAATTTGCTAATGAGATTGGTATAAGTTTTGAGCTCGACGTGGTTAACCTTGATTATCTGGACCAAAACTCTTACTCCCTGCCCATTATTCAAACCAACGATGGTGAGGCAGTTGTTGTGAATTTCCCCATTTGGTCTACTTCGAATCAACCGGCTGCTTTACCAAATGTCCTTCGCTTTTTGAAGCAGCTATCTCCCAAAATTGTGGTGTCCTTGGATAGAGGTTGCGATCGAAGTGACCTCCCGTTCCCGCAGCACATTCTGCAGGCCCTCCAGTCCTACATAAACCTTTTGGAGTCACTTGATGCGATTAATGTGACTTCTGATGCTGTGAGCAAGATTGAGAGGTTCCTCCTTCAGCCCAAGATTGAGAGCACTGTTCTGGGGCGTCTCAGAACCCCGGACAAGATGCCCATTTGGAAAACACTCTTTGCCTCTGCCGGTTTCACTCCTGTACCCTTCAGTAACTTCACTGAAACTCAGGCGGAATGTGTGGTGAAGAGGAATCCAGCAAGGGGATTCCATGTTGAGAAGCGTCAAGAGTCACTTATTCTATGCTGGCAGCATCGAGAGCTCATCTCAGCTTCAGCTTGGAGGTGCTGAGGAGCAGCATTTTGACAAGCGAGGGAGGTTGGTTTTTTTGACACAATTAACCGCAGAGGTTCCAGCTTACTCTGCTCTGATAATATGTCAATAAATATTGAACTATGTTATTGGCACCTCTGTTATGACCTGATCCTTGTGAATTGTCATGTTTGTGAGTCCCCTTTGCTTATTGTATATCTAGTCTAGATGGGCTAGTACTCTCGGTAGAACAAATCATCTAACAGACAAGCCTACTAGAGTTTTATTTATTTTGGACATGAATATTGCTGCTATGGTACTCCAATGTTATAGTAGGGAAGCTGCATTTTTGTCTGTTTAAGGCGGTGATGAAATGTTGTATACTTGACAACGAATGAACTAGAAATGGAAAAGAACTTACCGGATTTAAGCCATCTCCTGGGTTTTCTAGATAACTTAATACAACTTTGTCAATTCTATGGGTTTTATAGAGATAGTTCATTTATTTGCGATATTAAGTTCACTTGCATAGAGATTGATTGCTAAAATATCAATCTCTACTGGGTTTTTTAGATAGAAGATGCTTGCCAGTTCGATTTATGATTTCTTATTTGTGAGCGCTGTTGAGAATATCTCTCTCATGTATAACACCTTGTTATCTTTCTTTTAACGTAGGGTTTCTTGCACTCTTTCGCTCCTACAGTATGTTGCAAATAGTTTTCTGTTATTCCACTTAGTAGTTAGTAACACTTGCATGAAGTATTTCTTGCATCTCTCATTGTAACTAGGACAGCCGAAAGATGCAATACTACTTATAGCAGTACAGCCTTACACAATTTGAAACAACTAACCTAATTGCTTGAGATTGAAGGCTTGCTCCTGGTTTTAGTTGTGCTTCAGTTACTAGGGATGGGGAGCTGTGAACTTCTTCTCTCGCTTATGACAATTGAATTTTTAGGGATGGGGAGCTGTGAACTGCTCTCCATGTTTGATCGAAGTGCTTTCAGATTTAAGTTTATCAGACCTTGCAACATTGTAGAAGATAATTCTGCTAGATAGCTGTTCTAGGTTTAATTTTCCCCACTGATCACATGCTTGTTGTAGGGTTTAAGGGACTTCCCTTCTATGCCAAAACAAGCAAACATTATAACTCTCTCTCTTCCCGTCAGACAGACCTATTTGTTCCATTGGTAACTATCGTTCATGAGATTTAAACTCGTGACCTCCTCCACCAATACAGAGTATATAGGCTAAATGTTTCCGACTCTCGTGGGTCCCTATTAACACTCGCTTTAACACTAGTCCTAAGATCCCTTATGCTATAGGCAGGATTTGTGGTAATTTAGGTAACCAGAGAAAACGAAGTAACATATAGACCCGGAAGTCCTAAGATCCCTTATGCTATAGGCAGGATTTGTGGTAATTTAGGTAACCAGAGAAAACGAAGTAACATATAGACCCGGATTTAGCCTAGGTTGCTAGAATATTTGTTTCACCTACTGCAACTAAGTTTGAATCTCCCTCAGCTTTTAAGTTTATATAGCTTAAACCAGCACATTAGTTTATGGTTAACAATGATAAAAGGCAGGCTATAAACATGGTTGGGTTGAATTTCGTCATACCATGTCTCATATCCTGCAAGTATTTTTGTATGTAATACAGAAAACACGTAACACGTCATTCACCTCCCTCCATGAAAGCAACATTTCTCTCTCTCTCTCTCTCTCTCTCTCTCTCTCACCTCCCTCCATGAAAGCAACATTTCTCTCTCTCTCTCTCTCTCTCTCTCTCTCTCTCTCTCTCTCTCTCTCTCTCTCTATATATATATTTATTATTTTAATTTTCTTATTTTTTTTGTATAGTACATAGATATTTTTATATTAATGAGAGGGGGAGTTCGGCAAAGTCACATAAAAGGCAACCTAATTTGGTATCGAATTCGCCATCCATGAGATTTGAATCTAAGATCTCTCACTTCCAAATAAAGAAGAATACCATCAGATTGTAATATTGAGCGACTTTCTTCTTTGTCAAGACATTTTTTTTAGGGTAAATTACACAAAACTACCTCAACTATTGGTGTCACGACACTTTCATACCTCATCTTTTAAAATTGACAATGTCATACCTCATCTTACGAATTTGTGCCAATGTTAGACCTCCATCAGTTTTTCTGTTAATTTCTCTGTTAAATGCTGACGTGGTTAGAGACGGGACCCACTCACTAATCCAACTGGATTAAAAAAAAATTAAATATTCAAAAATTAAAAAAAAAATTAAAAATTAAAAAACTAAAAAAATAAAAATGGCCTAAGGGATCTGGCCTTCCCTTTCCTCCACCCGCACAACCCTTTTTCTTCTTCTCTTCAACAACCATCAGACCCTTCCCTGTCCCCCAACCTTCCTCCACCACCCTCTCTTTATCTTATCTTTCTGGGCAACCTGCAATGTGCAACCCCCAACCTTCCTCCCTGCTGAAGCTTGAGCAGCTTCACACCTCAACGCGAATCGATTAGAAGGCGAAATCCTAACCTAAATCGGCGACCTCACCAGGTTGAAATGGCCGGTTCTTAACGACAACCAGCTCAGCGAGCTCGACAATAACTAGATCTCCGGTTCGATATTGGCGGCGTTCAGAAACTTGTCGAATCTTTCTCTTCTTTTTTTGTGGCAGAACAAGCTCAAAGGAAACGTTCCACCATCGATTTCCAACTGTGTGAATCTCGAGGCCATTGATTTGTCGCAGAACGGCTTGACGGGGTCGATTCTCGGAGGGCTCTTCAATCTCCAGAATCTCACGAAGCTGTTGCTGCTATCTAAACAACTTCTCCATTGAAATTCCGCCAAAGATCAGAAAATGCTCGTCGCTGATTCGGTTTCAAGCCAGTGGCGACAAACTCGCAAGAGGGATTCCGCCCTAGAAAGAGAGGAGAAAGAGAGGGTGGTGGAGGAAGTTTGGGGGGACGGGGAAGGGTTTGGTGGCTGTCGAAGAGAGGAAGAAAAAGGGTTGGTGCGGGTGGAGTAAAAGGCAGGCCGGATCCCTTAGGCTATTTTTTATTTTTTATTTTTAGTTTTTTAATTTTTAAATTTTTGAATATTTAATTATTAAATACTTAATTATTTTTTAATCCAATTGGATTAGTGAGTGGGTCCTATCTCTAGCCACGTCAGCATTTAACAGAGAAATTAACAGAAAAACTGACGAAGGTCTAACATTGGCATAAATTCGTAAGATAAGGTATGACATTGTTAATTTTAAATGATGTGGTATGAAAGTGTCGTGACACCAATAGTTGAAATAGTTTTGTGTAATTTACCTTTTTTTTTTAAGTTACAATTCTTTATGCTATTATTATACATAGTTCCCTATCTCATAGCCTTTTGAGTTAATGAATTTTTTCTGATTATATTTTTTTAGGACACTTACTAATCAAGCCACATGGGGCATGTTTGATTGAAACACCCACTTGATTGCTTTATTCACCGTAACAATACTTTTTTTTTTGGAGGCTTTTGTTTAATTCGCAATTTTGTATTATAAGAAAATTAGAGTATTAGTCTCTACATTTCGGTTGAGTTTGAGCATTGATTGATAAACTAGATTCACGGTTCTAAATTTTTTCAAAATGTGGAGTAGTGGTCTTTTTGAGTAACTCCTTATAATTTTTGTATTTTATTTTCTCTTTATGACAACTTCAAGGACAAATACTCACGAGTTTCTAACTCAACGACCAAAATTTCAACTTGCCTAAGATATTTTTTGTTTGTTAAACAAAGCTAATTTCATTAAAAAGGAGACTATTACAAGGTTAGGAAAGTTTAAGGACAATCAAAAACTACAAATCCAAATGAAATACAAGGACATGCGCAATAGTAGATGACACACCCCAACCTAACTCCAGGCATGCTGGCCGTCACGTGAGGGTGACGTAGTCATGAACGCAATGCGGAAGTGATAAAGATACGAACGTGTAAGTAATTAAAAACCAAAACTAACTAATTTACACTTGGTAAGTATAGAAGTGCGAGTGAACATGTTTAAAGCATAGATACCCATCCTTAGAGTATAGATAACCTAAGTGCAGTCCATCAGGCTAAATACTAATTATACAGGATATGAAAGAAAACCCTACATTACTTGGAGTCTGTCAGAACCGCCGTAGAGTCTTCGTGAGCCACCAACATGAACGTCTAACTAGAACTTGGAAGGGCGCAAAACAGAAAACGTGAGTGGGCAAAAACAAAGCTTTTAAAAACCATTTCTCTTTCCAAAAGTAATAACCCTTCACCATAAAACCCGTATAATTTCTCAAAAAATAGTAACACATACATATTTATAGAAATAAGCTCGAGAGTAATGAAAACCAGGTATATGCCATGTCACTAACTTAGCAGTAATTATGTAAGCCAGGTGATATAAATCAATGCAAAAGTGATATGCCAGCCGAAGTCACCTAATGTGACCTGTACGGCTGAACCTATTGCTTATATATCCAATCGGAGTCACCTAATGTGACTTGTACAGCGCTAAACCTGCACACGAGTGGGAACCACCTAATGTGGTTCGTACGACAGACTGGGTGTAAATAAGTACGCTCAAGTGCTACGATCACGTGAAGGCTGTGCGACGAATTGTAGGTCACCTACGAGTTGGAACCACCTAATGTGGTCTGTACGATAGGCTAGCACTTGACTTGGATCCAAGCTGAGCGGGCGATGTGGGAGGTGAACGATCACGTGAAGGCAAGACCTTGGCCACGAATGAAGTACTAACATCGGGGTGCAGGACAATGAGCTTTACGTGCATCAACTCATAATCAACTGCCATGCAACCAGTCCGTCAATATATACTCACTTGAACTTACCTGGGCCTCCGCAGCATCATGCAATATTATGCAAAGCTATACTAATGCATATGCTACAATGTAAAGCAAAAACGACATGGCATTTTAAATGAAATTCCATTTAAAACAATTCTTGGGAAACGCCTGTGTGTATATATATATATATAGGAAACTAAAAGCTCACTCACTGGTATGTAGTAGGATTGTAACCCCCAAGTCTCGCCTGGCTGCGCTCGTCCTCCGGAAACGTCTCACCTATATGTGAAACAACTATTTTAACATTAATTTTAAGCACATAACCAAAACCGTGTAATAACTTCTCATACGTTGCTTAGTTGGGGTGTTTGAATATACCATCGTGGCCTACTCAACACCACGAGCATCCCCATATTTTGAGAATAATTTTCCGATGACCCACCCGCCCTCACGCACCTGCCTAGGCACGGCCACATGTGCTTAGCACGCGGACGAAATATTTAACGTCGTTAGGGAATATTCCGTTAAATAGTAGCATTTACTGTTAATTTTTACCTGAAGCCGTTAGTATATTCTGTCAAAGTTGACGGAATATTCTCCTTCCTTCTCCGGTGGTTCGTTGGAATCTGGCGTTGGCCACCGCTGCGTCACCGAAAACAGGAAAATCGTAAAACTTCAATATCTTCTTCGTTTTTCAACCAAATTTCATGAATTTTATATCAAATTGAAGCTCTGAACGAGTAGAACACGATCTTAACTTTTAATGGTTCTAAAATCAACAAAAAATGGTTAGAAAGTCTTTCGACCGTCGGTCTAAACCTGCAACTCGGTAAACACGAGTATCCCGACGTCAAAACTACTTTAAAATTGCTCCAATGTAGTAGAGAAGTTAGAAAAAAAAAAAACCTTCTTAGGTCTCAAAACTAACTAAAACCTTCGCAATCACGTCAGAGAAATTCACACTCATCGTCGGAGCTCGGGTATCTCGAATTCTGCAAATCCTCTCCTCCAACCAAGGGTACGGCTCAACTTGTGAAGTCGAGGGAAGAAACAACTGATGAGTCAAGTAGCAGAAGCCACTGGGTAGTGATTCATGTCTGGGAAAAGCATATGGAGCAGAAGAAAACTTGAATCCAAGATATGAGACAAGAACTGCCATAAACTGAGACAAAACTTAGAGAAATTGAGACAAAGCTTAAAGCAAAGTGAGACTAGGCTTGGAAACAAAACCACCAAATCCCAAGGGTCAAAATGGAAGCAAAAAAAGGCAAAATAAGAAGGAATTGTAGAAAATTAAAGGCTAAGGGGTTGCCATTAACCCCTAACAAGAGTAAGGGCTGGTGGCTAGGGCTAAGGTTGTGAGTAAAAGTACTTAAGTGAGGGAGAGAAGAGAAAATTGTGTGTTTTATGAACCTAGAGTTGACAATTTTGTACATGACTTGGTAACCCGACACAAAAATAAAAGGTTTCGGGTCAACATGTTAACTAATCGGGTCGTTATTGAGTCATACGTTAAGAAACGAGTTCTTAACAAGTTTACTTGTGGCTAACCAATTCAACTTGATAAGAAAAATGTTAGTTTGATAATTTTAAACTACTAAAAAACTTTACTATAAGTGAGATTAAAAAAATTCCAAGGCACATTAAAAATACCAAAGCAATTTAAAAATATCAAAAGTATTGTGGCCTATATTTAACTGAGGGAAAGAGATGGGGTGTGGCAAAGAGAGAGAATGGAGAGATTGTAAAATGCTTAAGGATGCTTGTGTGTATTCCTCCCTGTGTTGTGCCTTTATTTATAGTAGAATGAGAGGAAATGTTTAGCTTGTCCTCCAAATAAATACAATCCAATAGGGAAAGAATAACTAGAGTATCATATAACTAGAAACCAATCTATCTAAAATTTACACAATCGTAATTAAAGAATATCCATAACATTACCTCTTGAGTATTTAAAGACTCAAGTAGATCATCATCGGTAAAGTTGAGAAAGTCAACTCGTTGGCATTGATCTAGGAACACCCTAGTCTCAAACACGGGAACTTGCATATGGAAAAAAAGTCTCACAAAACCTGGTTATGGTAAAACCCAATATGGGACAAAAACCGATAGTAAAGGTGAGTTAATGCAAAGCCAATTTAAACGTTTAGGGGACGTACACAAGTGTATGGCCAGCCCATGATGGGTGTCTCGTTAAAAGCTAGTCAGGTAGCAAAAAATCCAAAGGGTAAAATGCTCCTAATCGTAGGGAAAAATAGTACATTAAGATCAACTGAGTATACTTCAAGATACTCCCTGGCGTTTGACATAATTTCAAAGAGAACTAACAATGTTACAACTCAGAAAGTTTATGCATACCCATTCCTTGAACAAACTTCTGGAAAGTAGTCTTCGGCAAATATTTGGTGAAGAGGTCGGCTGGGTTGTCCTGGGAACAGATTTCCTTGATTTCCTTGATTTTAATCTTCTGACGTTGTTGTTGTTGCTGGCGTAATGTGCTTGGTTTTGTCTCCTTTGATGTATCCCTTCTTGAGATGTTCGATACATGCTGCGTTATCTTCATAGATTGTTGTAAGGATGTCAATGATGAACAAAAATCCGCAGGGGCTTTGAATATGTTCCATTACTGCTCTCAACAAAAAGCACTCCCAAGTAGCTTCATGTAGGGTGAGAATTTTAGCATGGTTCGAAGAAGTGGAACTAAGGTCTATTTGGTTGACCTCCAAGATATTGTGGTACCTCCAATGGTAAAGACGTAACCCGTTTTAGAATGTGCCTTTTGTGGGTCAAATTAGTACCATGCGTCAACATAACCAACAAGATTAATTTCGTGTCTTTGCTGTTATTTTTCTCTGGTTGGCTATTTTCTGTTATTTTTGCCCCGATTTGATTTCAGTGTTTCATGTCTTTGCTAGAACTTTCTGCAATTTCTTGAATAAATTGTGGTGTTGAAGGCCAAATCCATGGATCTACGTATTTTGTTAATGATTTGTTTTGCTTAATTGAAGCTTATTTCAGGCCTAAAGCCATTGTTTTGTGTTTTTTTTTTCTGTGCAATTGGAAGGAGTTTATTGAGGCCAAAACTATTTCCCGTTGCCTTCTTCTCCATCAAGCCCATCGAAATCTAAGGATGTTGGAGATCTTAATTGAGTAAAGAATTTTTTTTGACAAAGATTAATTGCGCGGTTAATTTCGGTAGGGAAATGTTTATTTTTGTTAACCAAATGTTTTTATTTTATTTTATTTTAATTTTTAATGCCCACGTAGGGCCATAATGCCATGTGACACTCAGTCATTGTCCATATTGGTGCAACTTGAAGCTTTAAGGGAGGTTGTAACGGAAAAGTTAACAAAGGTATGAAAGTGCCACACAATCCGCACATTAGGTATGAAACTGGGATGAAAAAAATTTGATGCTTGAAAGTTTGAAAATCAAGATACTTGAGAGTAGTAAAGTGAGAATTATCATATAAAGAATAAAGGATAAATACATTAGCTTCATTCGGTTTTGTTAATTGGTATTTTTCTCTTATTTTTCATTTCTATTTTTGTGGACAAATACATATCTATCATGCATCCTACACACATTAGAATAACTAGCACCTCCGATGAACTCATGAGCATGCAAGATGCCTTTTTTCAAATCATGGGCGATACGTGCACCTAAATGTCTTGCGTTTGTTGTTTTCATTGTAATTGTCAAGATATATTTTTATGTATTGTGCAAGAGCAACTTTTTCTTTATCATGGATGTCTTAAAAACTTGTATTGTCAAGAAATATTTTTTATGTATTGTCCGAAGAAAATTAGAGCAAAAAAATGACAATTGTTTAGGACGTGCATGATAAAGAAAAAGTCTCTCCCTTGCACTACATAAAAATATATTGCAGACATCGAAATTTCGGTGAAATAAATGTTGACCAAAGCATTAAAATTACAACCTCCATTCATTTCATTTACATCATACACTTACTTCACCTGCAACCTCCACTCATTTCACCTACATCATCCACTTACTTCACCAAAAAAAATGGATGGTGGTGATTCGTTCTCAAAGTCTATAAATAGGCTTCTTCATCAAGGGATCAAGGACCAATTGACATCACACCAAAACCTTGAAGCTTTGAAACTCTAAAGCTCTCAAGCAAATCTCGAAGGATCAAGAAAGCCCTCTTCGTTCTTCGTCAAATCTTCTTTCAAGATCAAGCCCCGACGGCCCTTGAAGAACTTCCACCAATTTAAGATCAAGCCCTGATGGCCCTTGAAGAAAGTGTTCATCATTCATCATTCGTTCATCCTAAGATCAAACCCCAATGACCCTTTGGATCAACAACATCAACAAATCCACACATCCATTCTTCAAGATCAAGCCCAAAAGCCCTTGAAGATCCGTTCATCAACTATTCATCAAGATCAAGCCTTGAAGGCCCTTGAAGATCTATTCATCAACTGTTCATCAAGATCAAGCCCCGAAGGCCCTTGAAGATCCGTTTATCCTTGTTTATCAAGATCAAGCCCAACAACCCTTGAAGAAATCCACACAACTGTTCATCAAGATCAAACCCCGAAGGCCCTTGAATATCCGTTCATCATCGTTTATCCTAAGATGAAGCCTTAATGGCCTTTTGGATCAACAACATCAACAAATCTGCACCACTGTTCATCCATAGACCAAGCCCTGACGACTCTTTGGATCAACAACCCATTCACAAATTTACACCTCACAAAGATAGAATTAGAGGATCAAATTACAAAGAGATTGTAACCTTAAAATTAATACAAAATATATTTTGTACACAGGTTCTTATTTCAGGAATTTTCGTGTTTACAAATTTGGCATGCTTGGTGGGACAATCTTTACCTCTCATCTGTTTCTCCGTTAAGGAATCTAAACACGCCTGAAAATCAATGGCATCAAGCAAGGGACAAGCCATTCTCGAAACCACCAAGGGAAGCATCCTGAGCACTTCTGGCGTTAACAGACAATCCATTGGCTCCACAACTGCTCCTCAACATGCCATTTCAAAGTTGGTGCCACTAAGGGAGCAAGAGGAGCATCAAAGGCGTGATTCCAAGATCAACCTGACCTTGATGGAGCATCGAAGCATGCTGCTAAGGCGCACAAGATAACAACCCAAAACTGCCAACGGGGTTCTTCGTCAGTACCCTGGATGTCTGAAGGAAAATCGCGTCTATTGGTTGCACAAGTCATGACCATATGCGTTACCTCCATTGAAGAACAACTAGCTCAAATAAGTGAAGCAATTGCAAGGCTCACAAGGACTACAAAAGAGAAAGACTTGTAAATCACTGTACTTATCAATCGATTGGAGAAGCAGCATGACAAAAAAGTTGACCGCGACCCAAAGGTTGATCCACTAAAGAGAGAAGTTGACGAAGAAGAGGAACCTTTGGTGGAAAGTGTCGAGGAGAAGCCAGACCAAGAAACGGCACTTATAGGCTCTCTTTCTATACAACATATCCAAGACATGATTGCCAATATCGTCAGAACACAGATAGGAGACACTTCGCAAGATGCACTGCTGTGCTCAAAGCCATACACCAAGAGGATTGATAGCTTGCGGATGCCGACGGGGTACCAACCAACAAAGTTTATGCAGTTTGATGGAAAGGAAACCCAAAGCAACACGTCGCCCATTTCGTCGAGACTTGCAACAACGCGAGGACTGAAGGAGACTACCTCACAAAGCAGTTTGTCCATTCTTTGAATGAGAATGAATTCGACTTGTACACGAACCTAGAGCATGAGTCTATCAATAGTTGGGAGCAGTTGGAGCGGGAATTCCTCAATCACTTATACAGCACTTGCCGCATTGTAAGCATGTTGGAGCTCACAAATACAAAGTAGTGGAAGGATGAGCCAGTCGTTGACCATATCAACCGATGGCACACTTTAAGTCTCGACTGCAAAGACAAACTCTCGTAGACCTCCTCGATCTAGATGTGTGTTCAAGGCATGCAGTGGGGATTACACTACATCCTTTAAGGCATCAAACCATGAACCTTCGAGGAGTTAGCCACCCGTGCCCATGACATGGAGTTAAGCATCACCCATCATGGGAAGAAAGAACCGATCACCGACTACAGGAATGACAAAGTTTTTGGACCAAAGGTGGATAAGGCTGCATAGAAACCCACCAAGGAAATAATGACGGTCAACACAGCTCTCGTCAAAATCTCTACACGAGGCAATGTGATTCAAACCGAAGTTTTTTTGATCAAGAGATGCGTAGACGCACTTTGAAGGAGCTTGAGGAGAAGACTTATCCATTCCCCGACTCTGATGTGATTGCCATTTTGAAAGACTTGCTTGACAAAAGGTGATCGACCTACCTAAGTGCAGATGGCCTAAAGAAATGAATCGTACTAACAGTCCAAGGTACTATAAATTCCACTGTTTCATCAGTCATCGGACGAAAAAGTGCTTCGTGTTGAAAGATCTCATCATGAAGCTGGCTTAGAAAGGAATCATCGAGCTAGATCTTGACGATGTGGTGAAGTCAAACTATAACACCGTCACTTCTGGCTCTTTCGACTCAAAATCTTCACCTTAATTACTGGGGACATGCTCCAAAACCACACAAAGAGTGCAGGTAGGAAGGGGATATTGGTATTATTACTTTCACTCTTGATCTAGTGTATTGTTTGACCATGCATTGCATGTTGTTTATATAGAGCCTTTTACATGCATAAGTCTACAAGGAAAATTTAGGCATGTTGAAAACCATGCCATACAAGTTGAAAATCATGTCATCGAACAATAGCAAATCTAACAACTCCACTATTTTAGTCATCTTTACTTTTTAACTTTTGACTAAACCATGTGGGCATTCAAACTCCCAGCTTTTACAACACTCCACCTTGGATGCCCATATATCAACATCAGTTGTCTTGTTAAAACCTTACTAGGAAAAACCCAATGGGAAAAAACTGTAGCTAAGGAAAACGAGTACTAGTTTGGTTGGATTATTGATATAGTGTTAAATAGGCTTATGTTGCCTCATTAAAACCATGACAGGAAAAACCTAGTGGAAAAAATCCTAATTGAAGGAAAAGAGTACAACATGAATGTGTACTAGATGCTCCCCTTGATGTGTATCTCCCCCTGATTCCGCATTCTTCAATTTGACTAATTGACAAACCGACGTAATTCGATACCATGCACTAGCTTTTGAAATGTGCACTTTAGTAGAGCTTTGGTGAATAGGCCTACCTGATTTTAATTAGAATGGATTTTTCTGACTTTAGTAACCTTAGCTTTCTAAAGCTCACATGCACTTAAAAACTTTGGAGATATGTGGTTAGTCTTATCGCCTTTGATGAATCCTTCCTTCATTTGGGCAACACATGTTGCATTATCTTCATGAATGATTGTTGGAGTCTCTGTCTTTGAAGGTAGACCACATGAATTTCGGATGTGATGGATCATTGATCTTAATTAAGAACATTCACAACTTGTTTCATGTAGAGCAAGTATTTATTAGTAATTGGAAGATGTAGTACCTACTGTTTGCTTTGTTGAGTCCCATGAAATTGCTATATTTCCATAAGTGAACACATATTAGTTTATGAGTGGGCTTTATGCAAATTGGAGAGAAAACCAGCATCTACATATCCAACTAAGTTTTGGTCATTGTGGATTTCTGGAGTAGAGAAGGCTCATGTCTATTATCCCATGAAGGTATCGTAAAACATCTTTGGCTCCCTTCCAATGGTCACACCTAGTGGGACATCTTTGCCTCTCATCTCTGTCTTCAAAATCCACAAGAAGCATAAATAGCATTAAGAAAGGATCAAGTTGTTCCTGTAATCAACGCGAAAAACAAGAACATCTTTGCTGCAAGCGGTGGCACTTTGTGCGTCACAACCTGAAGCAAGGCAAGAACTCTCTCTATTGTGCCTTCCACCCCTACATCAACTCTACCGAAGGAACAAGAGCACTCGAGGCATGAGCTCGTGATCACCCTGGCCTTGCTAAGGGCGCCAAGGGAAGAAAGCCCGAGGAGGTGTTCCGAGTCGTTGACTTCCGATGCTGAATCAAGCAGCAGCTCGTATCCTGTAGCCATGCAAGTCATAACTACTGGTGCGACTTCAATCGAAGAGCAGTTAACACAAATAAGGGAAGCAATGGCAAGATTGACAAGGACCGATGAGGAATATAACTTGCAGATTGCTACATTCGTCAACCATCTAGAGAAGCAGCACGACAACAATGCTTACCCAAAGGTTGATTCGCCAGCAGAGGAAATCGACGAGAAAGAAGAGCCTCTGGTGGAGAAAGTTGAGAAGAAGCTAGAGGTAAACCAAGTTGCGACGCTTATGAGATCTCTCTCTATCCAACAACTGTAAGAGATGATGACAAGCACCATCGATGTGAAAGGAAGCTCACGTGACTCCGTGCTGTACTCAAAGGCATACTCTAAGAAGATTGATGCCTTTTGGATGCCAAGGGATTATCAGCCACCCAAATTCATGCAATTCGTTGGAAAAGGCAATCCTAAATAACATATTGCCCATTTCATTGGAACCTGCAACAATGTTGAGACGGAGGGAGACTATCTCGTCAAGCAGTTCATGTGCTCGCTAAAAGGTAATGCTTTTGACTAGTACACTGACCTAGAACCCAAGTCTATCAACAACTGAAACCAGCTTGAAAGGGAATTCCTCAGTCGCTTCTACAACACTCGCCGCACCATAAGCATGATGGAGCTGACGAGTACAAAGTAGTGGAACGACGAACCTATCATTAACTACATCAATAGATGGTGTTCATTAAGTCTGGATTGCAAAGATCGACTTTTTGAAACCTCCACCATTGAGATGTGCGTTCAAGACATGCACTGAAGGTTACATTACAACCTCCAAGGCATAAAGCCGAGAACATTTGAAGAGTTGGCAACTCGGTCTCATGGCATGGAGTTGAGTATTGCTAATCATGGGCAAAATGAGCCGATCATCGACTTTAAGAATGATAAGGTGTTTTCTCCATAGGTACACAAGACTAGAAAGAAGCTTGCCAATGAGTCTTTTATCGTCAACACTACTCCCATCAAGACCTCCTTTGCACCTGTCAAGTTCTTTTCCAAAAACAAAACAAAAGAGATGAAGAAAGGTGAGCCTTACCGTGCCTAAGACAAGTACAAAAACACCTTGAAGGAACTGGAGCAAAAGATGTACCCTTTTCTTGACTCTGACATGGCTGCAATGTTAGACGACTTGCTGGAAAAGAAGGTGATTAAGCTACCAGAATGCAAGTGCCCTGAAGAGATGAATCGCGTTAACGATCTTAGGTACTGCAAGTACCATCGTATCGCTAGCCATCCTATTAGCAAGTGCTTCGATAACAAGTAAAAATTGAACTTGACCTTGAAGACACGGTCGCAACACATACTACTATGCATTTGGATCCTTCGATCCCATGCCTCTCCAAGTGACGCTTGACCATTCCCGTCCATGCTCAAGCCACAGACACCTTCTGCACAACCATCACTGGGGCAAAGCAACCAAAATGCACTTACCAATGATGAAAAAGGCCGTACATTGGTGACATACAAAAAGAGAAGAAAGCCAGGACCACGAGCCATACGACTGAAGGTGGAACAAGGGAGAAAGCACCGCCACTGCAACAATAGGAAGCCCAAAAGAAACGTAAGAGCTGCTAAGCCAACATACGATGGGGAACTTATGAAGCAAGAGCCACGCATTCCCGTTTCCTTGCACGAGTACTTCCAGAAAGATTTCTTCCAACAGTGCCCTACCGTTCCTTGTCACATGGTTGAAATAGAGATAGAAAAGCTCTCAAAGTCCCGACGACCACAAGGTGCAAGAAAGCAAAGGCGAAAGGTTGAAACTTCGGCCACATGAATATGCCACATGCTGTGCCGCACATGATGCAATCAACTTCATGACGAACACATGTTGCTCGGTTTAAAGCCTCACAGTCGTCCTCTCTTTGTCTCTGGGTACGTGAGAAGGAACAAAATCAACCACATGCTTGTGGATGGCAGATCAGCCATAAACATCATGCCAAAGTCAACAATAAAATAAAGGATAAACAAAACATATTCAATAAAATTTTAGCAACAAACTAGGACAATTCATCTCGCAAAGACGTTTTGTGTGACCAACGTGCCTCCTTCATCGTACAAAGCATATTTGCGCAACGACATGCTTGTCGCGCAAGATTTTAATTTTTGGCAGGGAACAAAATTTGGGCGTGTTTTTTAGTTGTTTATTTTGGAACTTGCGCGATGAAGTAGAAGACTTTCGTCGCGCAAGGAGAATTTGCACGGCGTATTATGAGAAATTCATCGGGCAAGGATTTTTAAGTTCAAAGTGGAATGAAAAATTGGGCGCACATTTTAATTGTTATTTTTGAACTTGGGTGACAAAGTATAAGATTTTCATTGCGCAACGGCACTTTGCATGACAAATTATGATGTTTTCGTCGTGCAAGGGTCTTTTATATTTGAAATTTAATGAAAAATTAGGCAGGGTTTTAAACTTTTCATTGCGCGATGAAGTAGAAGTAGTGCGAGCAAGCCTTTGTTGATCAAAGTTCATTGTATTCCAAAGGGCCATGTTTCTCTCATTCTTCTTCTTACTCTCGAACACAACTCTCAAACCTCTCACCTTACTCAAACCTAGTTTTTTAGCAGACCTCTATCTCGTCCTCTCTTACCTCTCTCACTCACTCTCACCCACTCTCACCGCCGCATTAGCCTCCCCGGGGCCCCATCTCCACTGCAGCTCCCACTCATCCTCCAAGCTTCATCTCTTCTGCATTACCACCTCCATCACCATCTTAAGGTAACAAATTGCATTCCTTTTTCCTTTCAAATTTAAATTCTTATTGTAGGATTAGGCTATTAGCTTTAGGGATTTACGGATTTGGGGTTGGGGTTGGGGTCAGGGTGGGACTAGTGCTGGGTGGGCTTTCCATATTTTATAATTTTTCTTTTTCAATTTTATTTAATTCTGCCCATATGGTTTTTTTTTTTTTTTTTTTTTTTTTTTTTTTTTTTTTTTTAATTTCTACATTAAAAAAAAAAACAGATTACCTTGTTAGTTTTAGGATGGTTTTAGCTTTAGGATTATAATTTTATTTTAGGTTAAGGAATTTAGTTTAATTTGATCAGATTTTGCATATTTGGTTTTTAGATTTAGGAACAATTTTTAAATTTAGGATTAGGATTTTAGTTTTATGCTGAAACTTTTTAAATATTTGGGTTCTAGTGGCCTTCTTGCTTTTAACTATGATTGTACTAGAAATGGTTGTACTCGTGGTTTTTTGCTTTAATGCTAGTTCTTTTTTGGATCAATAGTAAAAAAAAAAAAAAAAAAAGAACAAATAAGTTTTAGGAATAATTTATTTTTTTCTTTTTCTGCAGCATATTTAGTTGGTTTTGACCTTAATTTTTTTTTTTTTGTTTTTCAGTTCAGGAAAATACTAAGGGGCCATGTAGACTGCTAAAGACCGCGAAGTCACGTGCACAATGAACGATTGGATCAATCTAATGCCATCGTCAGCCGGGTCTTAGTGGACAGCGGATTGGGAGTTAATGTACTTTTCAAGGATGTTGCGGAGAAGATGGGTATTCTTGATAGCATCGACATGGGGAGAACCACCCTTCACACTTTCAACAAGGCACCGGTCCGATTCTTAGGAACATTAAAATTGATGGTCCAGGTAGAGGCCTACAACCACTTGGTGACCTTCTATGTCATGGACTGCTCAACTCCCTACGACGTCATCCTTGACTGAAATTGGTTACATAAGATGAAGGTTGTTCCATCCAGGGTCGGTGTCGACAGAGGGTAGGTGTACCTACACATGGCCCCAAATTTTGGAAGGCCCCGAAACTTTTAACGTCATACAATATATATTTATATATAGGTTATATAAGTTATTTTGCACCAACAGAACAAAGTTTGCTCTTAGAACAAGTGGTGTTTCTTTGTTCAAATTCAAACAAGGTTGTGGGTTCAATTCCCATCACTGCCTCAAGTTTTCTTTTTCGTGCATATTGTTTAAACAATGAAGGAAAATTCAAAACAGCACCAAAATGTTTCGAAATCACGGCCTCATAGATAGCTTAAAAGTCGATGACCAATTCAACTAACTATAATTGTGCTGAAATACATTTTTAACGAAAAGAAGTGCCGAAAAACTAATGTGTAGCATTAGTTTGTAATAATTTTTTTTTCTTAATAAGGGTATTAATTAAAATTTTGCACAGAGCTTCCGAAATATCAAGGCCAACCTTGGTTCCATTGAGTTATCTTCAACTACTCTATTATCTCTCTCCAGGTGGAGTAAAATAAATAAAGGGAGATCAATTGGTGGCTGATGCACCTTTGAAAGCATGAATATGATACGGAATGGAAAAACAAGTTCGAGCACTCCCATGGACGAGTCAGCATAGCAATCACAATTTGGGGGCCAGCAGATAAACTACAAAGAATTTAACCTAGATCTCGACCCCGAAGACAACAACACTTTAGAGCCAAAAGTAGATGAATACGCCTCATACATCAGCCGGGATACCGACAGGCCAGAGCAGGAAGCTAAAATCAAATCAAAACTAACTGACCATGAGAAAGAATTGTTTACAAAGTTCTTGCGGGCCAACAAGGATGTGTTCGCCTGGTTCGCGGAAGACATGCACGAGATAGATCATTCCGTGATCTACCACCACCTCTACCTGGGCCTAACTGCCAGGCCAATTATCCAGTGCAAGCGAAATCATGGAACAGAATGGAGCAGGATCATAGAGGTCAATATCGACAAGCTCAAAATGCCAACTTTATCATCGAAGTGCATCATCCGAACTGGCTAGTGAACGTAGTGATGATGTAAAAGTAAAACGACAAATGGAGAGTGTGCGTGGACTTCATAAACCTAGACAAAGCTTGCCCAAGGGATCTGTACCCACTCCCACGGTTAATCTGCTGATAGAATCAATTGCGAGACACAAACTGTTAAGCTTCATGGATGTCTACTCTGGGTTCAATCAGATAAAAATGTATGAACCAAACATGAAAGTGATGTCATTCATTATTAAGCGAGGTACATACTTCAACAAGGTTATGCCTTTTGGTCCAAAAAATACAGGGGCAACATACCAAAGACTCATCAACCGAATCTTCAAATAAAAAACTTAGAGACACGATGGAAGTCTATTTAGACGACATGGTTGCCAAGAGTAAGGAAAAGAGGGACCACATAATCCATCTCTAGGAATCGTTCAACTTGCTTTGAAAAATACAATATGAAGCTGTATCTAGAGAAATGCACTTTCAGAGTAGCATCAGGAAAATTTATGGGATACCTGGTCACCAAGCGCAGAATCGAAGCCAACCCTGAACAAATCAAAGTAATCATAGGGATGAGATTTCTAAGAACCATGAAAGAGATACAGAGGTTGACAGGAACATCGGTTGTCCTTAGTCAATTTCTTTCACGGTCTACCGATAAATGCAAGCCCTTCTTCACTGTAATAAAGAAAAGTAAAAGTCTGCTCTGGTAGACAACTGTGAAGAGGCCTTCAAAATATTGAAGGAGTAATTGTCTAAACTCGTACTATAGTCCAAACCAATTGAAGAGGATGACTTGTACCTATACTTAGCATTATCAAACTGTGCAGTAAGTGTGGCTCTAATTCAAGAAGACAAGATACCATAAAATGGAAAAACTCATTCTTGCATTAGTAAAAGTGGCCAAAAAACTTCGACCATCCTTCCAATCATTCAGGGTGGTCTACATGACAGAGTACCTGTTACGATCCATTCTACACAAGCCTGATACATCATCCAACATAAAATTACAAATAGTCTCAAGACTTCGATAAAAGCAAAAGCACTGGCAGACTTTATAACCGAGTTCACTTCAGCAGCACAAGAAACTGTAAACTTGGCGGACCCCCACATGACACTAGAAAATCCTATCATTTGGAAGCTCTATGTTGACGAATCATCAAACATAAACAGGGCTGGGGTAAGAATGATCTTGATAACACTAGACGGCTCCGTACTCGAAAAGGTCTTAAAACTTGGATTCAAGGTGAGTAATAACAAAAGAGATTACAAAGCACTACTAGTGGGACTTAGGGTGGCAAAAAAGCCCTACATAAAATAGTTGTTAATCCTCTGCGACTTAATGCTTATAATTAACCAAGTCATAGGGGACTACGTCCCTCATCATCCCACGATGAGGCTCTACCTGAAAAAAAGTCAAAGTGCTATTCAAGAGGTTCGAGAAGTATGAAATCACTCATATTCTAGTAGGCGAAAATAGCCATGCCAACACATAAAGCATAGCCTTAATAGTCGACTACTCTCTCCGACGAACGATTTATTTCAAATACCTTATTATTTTGAGCATGCACGAGCCGGAACCATAAGTTATTGTTGTTATGTGGATGAAATCATCAACTACATATGAGATGGAAAATTACTGAAGACTACCATTTGGCTAGGAAAGTGGGCCAAATACCTTCAAGATACACAGTTACCCGAACCCCACACCTTGTATATCGCACTTGAAGTAGGCTTACATATTGTGAGCGATATCAGTTCTGAAGTATGTGGAAACCATGCAGGAGGAAGATCGTTGGCCCAGAAGGGGCTAACCGCATGATATCGTTGGTTCATCATGCGACAAAATGCTACTAGATGCACCCAAAGTTGCAATAAATGTTAAAGGTACATACCAATAAACCATCAACATGCAGAGGAACTCAATACTTTGACAGGATCGTGGCCCTTCATGCAATGGGGCATTAACTTGATTGTGCCCCTGAAGAACTTAAGAAAACAGGGAGTACCTGATAGTGGTGACAAATTACTTCTTGAAATTGATAGAGGCAGAGCCCTTGACAAGAATTACCGTTGTTGCCATTAAATCTTTTGTCTGGAAAAACATCATATGTCGCTTCGACATCCCACATGCAATACTCACTGACAATAGGTTGCAGTTCAGTAGTTCCGAAGTCACAGATTGGTACAAGGAATTAGGAATCTATCACTTCACTTCTTTTCCAAGATACCTACAAGGTAATAGACAGGTAGAAACTTTGAACAAGACCATCTTACAATGTTTAAAGAAGAGGCTTGAAAACAAAAGTACTTGGTCAGAAGAATTACCCATAGTCTTAGGGGCATATCGCACAATGATCCGGAAAGCTATGGGGGAAACACCATTCTCCATGGCTTACAGAACATAAGCCGTCATCCCAGTCCAAGTCAAAACTATGCCAAATCTACATACTGAAAAACAAACTGCCTTAGAAAATGTGGGAATCCTTAAGTGCGACTTCAACTTCACAAAAGAATGCCAGTAATGCACTCAACTCTGATTGGCTGCCTATCAGCAGAAGATCTAATCATATTACAACAAAGGCGTCAAGCCCAAGAGCTTGTCAGTTGGAGATTTGGTCCTTAGTGAGGTCTTTGTAAATACCAAAATCCCAGGAGAAAGCAACCTCGGGGCAAACGAGAAAATACCATATAAGATTTTAGGAGTGAGAGGCAAAGGAATAAGCGATACTATCTTTAGTCATGCCACGCAAACTACACGCGGTTTAATTCCTTTCTAGAATATATAGGTAGTCTACATTAGACCCAATTGTAATGCCACTATCTATGCAAAGACAAGTCCATGCAGAACTCATCTTTGAATGCCTACCTTACGCTTATCGTCAAAAGTGATCCCCTGATGTAATTCCTACATTATACCTTTTTTTTTAATTTTTTTTTTTAACTACACTAGTGATTTAATTCTCCTTCCTGAAGATATGTAGGCAATCATTTCTCAAATACAATCACACCCCCTTATCAACCAATCTTGTTTCCTTGGTTATTATAGAATTATTTATGTTTTATGTTCAATACCTGTTTCTTTCTTTTATTTTTCGATGGTCGAGGGAATACCTCACTTATTTAAACAAAACACAAAATTTGAAAACTTCGCATTATTGCAAGTCTAAAAATTCAAATTATACACTGTAAAAAGAGTCACTCTTAGCCTATCCTGTATTAAACGGTTAACAACTTGGGATACTTGAACCGTAATAAGTAGGATTACAATTGGTGGGTTATGGGCACAGACACACATCACCTTGACCCGGAAGTCCAATGCACCATCCAACCACTGTAAAGTTTATATAACTAGCAAAGTTGTGGGTTATAACATTCCAAACTGGGCCCTATGCCATTCAAGGGAATAGTCGAAAGGGCGATCCGAAAATTATCCGAAGGTGACTTTGAACTTCGACCCTGAGTATGACTACTTCTATCCCTAACCGACTTACTAAGTCAAGTATGTTCTGCAACATACCAGGTCCTAAGAAGACATCTAAACTAGGCCATCCCCAAGATAGATTTTATTCCATTAGAGCTCCGATATGTAGAAATGCTTTGAACAAGCCAGTCAAAGTAGTCCGATTGAAAACGCTAAAGTCTGACGCATAGGGTTTAATAAAAGTATTAAAAAGTGTTTTCGACCCACATGTTGATAACCAAGTTCCCAAAGAACTTTTGTCTAAGATTCACTGAAAACGGACGCGCAATTTCAGCTAAAGGAAAAACCTTCGCTCGATACCACATTACAAGCATTGAAATCCTTTGTCAAAGAGGGAGAAAAAGATTGTTTCATTCTTTAATTTCAGGTATAATTCAAAGTTCTCCCATCTTTAATCAAATAAATATGTTTTGACAATTACAGGGCAAAAGACTTCATGAGTTTAATGCATAATTGTTGGTACTGGTGTAAGGTGGTACTTTGGAAGGAGCTGTATGAATACTAAGTTTAGAAGGTATTGCTTTTCCGAATCAACATTACCAAGAGGGCTTTTGAACTCTGTTGTGGAGACAAAAATAATCCAAAAAATCGTGGAGGTGACACATACATTTTTGGATAAGAAGGACAAAATTACCATCGAGGCATACCGGGATTCCCACGCGCATGCAACGGACAATAACGATAGAATCAAGGAAGAGTCAAAGGTGATCAAATGGTATTTATTCAAATCCCTCTCATCACTCCTCATCAATCCCTCATTGATTTTATTCAAAAGATAACTCCCAAAACTTCTTATTTAATTTAGGAATAATTGCCATGTTAATTGTAAAATATTATTTCACATAATATCTTGCAATTATTCTCCAAATACACCACATATGAACAACCACTATTCTCCAAATAAGGCTGGCATCTGCCCTATAAATAGCCCTATTATCCCAGTAAATAGCTAGGCTATTTGCTACCCATAAACTCCTAAACATATTCTTTTCAGAATTCTAACCTTGGCATCGGAGATTCTTTGGCCAAAGCTTCTTATTCATCATGGGTGTGTGAGGCTTTTGACCTTAATCTTAGGTGTTATTATTTTGCGGGTGCATTTTTGTCAAAGGAGAAGATGGTGGAAATTTGCATCCACAAATTGGTGCTTTCATTGAGACCATGATTCATATGCTTGAAGAAGACTCTCGCATTCAAAGTTTCTCATTTATCGTTTGTTCATAAAAATTTTTGTACTCTCTTATTCCTAGAATTTTTTAATTCTTTGAATAGAAGTAAAGGAAAAATAAAATGACGGGAAATTTGGAAACCACGACGAATGGAACTTTCTACGTTTAAAGATTCAGATCGAATGATGGAAGTCGAGACATAGCCCTACCACGACGATCCATGAGGCTTAACACGATGGCAAGATGAGCAACTTTGCCACCACAGAACACCACCACCATGGCAGCCATGGGGACCATCGTGGCAGTGGGGAGTGGGCCAGCTCCGTGGCAGCAAGCATACAGAGAGCAGGGAGCAGTTGCTCTAGCAGCCTAAAAAGAGGCCCAAGCAGTCCATGCCGCAAAAGAACTAAGCCAGGCCCATCACTAGCAGGCCCAAGCTGCTGCCCTAACAGTGCAAGCCCAATGTGCATCGCAGGCCCGAGCAGCGCCAATAATCTTCTCACCCTAGGCCGCAGCCCTAGCAACGTAGATCCAATACACTCTTAGTGCTGCACAACACCTTACCCACGCACCTCACACATAGCTCAACCTACTTCTATGGCCCAATCTGCTTTCGTGGTCTACCTAGTGATCCCAACAAGTCCAAGGCTAGTTCAACCATCCCAGCTTCAGGTTTCTGGACCGATGATTAAACGGGGGGTATTTTCACCTTGATTTTCTACAGATTTGACATATCTTAACTCAAATCTCGCACTTAGATCCATTGCACTTCCACTACTCAATGAGACGTATGCCATCCAAGCTCTTCCATTCCAAATGGCGAACAACATTTATCTCGACAAGTTATAGAGTTGACATGCGCCCTTGCGCAAGAGATGACCTTGGTGAATCAACTTTTGCAGCGCATCGAGATGCAACGTGCCCGAGACAAGGTGTCTCGAAGCAGGACAAGGGCAGATGACGAACCTCTCCTGCAACGTCCTAGCTAGCAACCTCTCGACCAGCTACAAACCAAGCATTCTGGTAGTGTACACTTATGTCTGGGCCCTCAAGAAAGCGTATACTCTCGTCTTAGTGCAAGGAGGAGCGTGCACTTCCGGTTAGGCCCACGGACGAGCATACATTCACGGTTGAGACCACACACTGGTAATCAACATGGATAACCGGAGAACACACACGGACGAGCATACATTCACGGTTCATTCATGGCTAGGCCAACAAAGAGCATCCCCCACCTCACATCGGAGTAGGTAGCACAACAAACGGAGAGATGCAGTTTCAATTCAACTCAAGTTCTATCAGCAGCCTATGAGTAACCCGCTCGCCTGCCAGGAACGTACCAAATGCACCACAAATGTGGCATAGACGAGCTGATCATAGGGATGAACAGGTCACCATTCATTGACAAGATCGAGTAGACGAAACTATCCCACATAGATTGTCAGACAAACGCAAGAGCTCAACTTAATAGCGTGCCGGGGGCAAATGAGTACCAGAAGGACACATCAGCCCAATCACCAAAAACCAGGGGCATGTCTTATTCTCAACACTCTAAACGATTCAATATTGAAGCAGTACATCACCAGTAGCTAAACATCACGAACCTAGTAGCCCAATTCCTCCTGCTGCACACAACCTAGCCCAAGGTGACCCCTGGTTCGACGCTCACAATCATGCTTAC
The DNA here is from genome assembly GCF_963583255.1 of Pyrus communis. Lineage (NCBI taxonomy): Eukaryota > Viridiplantae > Streptophyta > Magnoliopsida > Rosales > Rosaceae > Pyrus > Pyrus communis. The sequence goes on along the minus strand of NC_084819.1, from coordinate 8,602,232 downwards.
CTGTTTCATGACTCCTGGCTGCCTTCAATCTATCACCATGGCTCCCAGCCATGCCGATCTCGTACTATAACTCCCAATAGTGTCGATTCTGCCATTCTGCTCCTAATTGCACCAACCAAGCCCATTGTACTTCAAACTTTGAAGCACCCAATAATGGAGTAGAATACGAGGCTTTACTAGCAGCCTCTACTAGCAAAAGACTCAGTGGTGAAGAAGCTTGCAATCCATTCAAATTCTCAGCTGACCACCAACCAAGCCTCAGAAGAACACATAATTAAACATTAAAGATGACATAGTACTTGAGAAGGTCTGGGAGCGGCTCATTGCGCTTCCCACTTACACCCTTATGTGCATTCCACAAACGATTTGAAGTCTCAAGGAGATCACCAAACATGACCTCACAGGCTGAGGATTATTTCAATTATCTAGTAGTCCAACTTTCCTCAGCTGCTCTCACAACAACGACTTCAATGCTCTCCAGTGTAAGAGGGTAAACCAATCCCCGACACCCATCTGGCTAAGCTCTCCAGTGTATGAGGGTAAACTAATTGTTCTCCAGTGTGAGAGGGTAAACCAATTCCCCGACAACGATCTCGGTCTGCTCTCGGTGCAAGAGAATAAACTAATTTCTTTCCAGTGCGAGAAGGTAAACTAATTCCCTGACACCCATCTGGGTATATGCAAGAGGATAAAATAATTGCTCTCTAGTGCGATAGGGTAAACTAATTCCCCGATTCCCATCTGGGTCTGCTTTCTAGTGAGAAATGGTAAACTAATTGCTTTCCAGTGCGAAAGGGTAAACTAATTCCCCAACACCTATATGGATCTGCTTTCTAGTGCGAGAGGGTAAACTTATTTCCTAACACCCATCTAGGCAAGCTCTCCAATACGAGAGGATAAACTAATTCTTCGATGCCCATCTTGGTCTGCTCTTCAATAGAAGGGGACAAACTGCCAATGAATTTCCACACAACTACTCATTTTGATGTGATTAGTTAATGGATTTCATATTCCACATATCTTTATCATGTTGTTATGCAGGCCACATAGTTTAAAAGATCGAATACTCGAAGACCAGTTAAGCAACAAATGGTCAGGAAGCATCATCCACTTCACACTTAACAGTTTGCTCATCCGATACTTCATCTTTAGCAGCTCCGATCTTGGCAGTTCCATCCTCGATTTCTCTAGCTACAACAGCTGAGAAATTAAACTCAAGCAGTTTCTTCATTCTTAGCAAGCAGCACAGACGTGACAGCCAAAACCATAGCCCATGCCATGCCACGCCACTTCTTCGGCCCATACCAAGCCAGCCATTGGCTCTAGTCAAGTCGAGCAGCACAAGCCATTATGCTTGCCAGAACACCTCATCGGCTCATGGCAAGTCGATTCCTGGCCCCTGTAGCCGACGTGCCACACCACCCCAAAGGCTGCCCCACGGCAGCACCACCCAAGAAGAAGACAAAGAAAATTAAGTTTTTCTTACGTTGGTACAGCGCAGAAAAGATAAAGAAATCAACTGAAGACGGTTTTTTGCACGGTATTTTGCACAGGCAAGCAAATATCCTCTAGTTTTCTCTCTTTCTTGTAAGGATAAATAATTGCACTCCAAAGTTGATTTAATCCCCTACTTAAGGTAGGCTTAGATTGGACTTGGTGCTGATCTATTTCCTTTCCTAGAAAAATCTAATTCCAAGTCCAAGTAGGAATCTACATCAAAGTTGGAGATCTCTACACCTACTACCATTTCCTATGAGCGACCCAGCATCTGCAGGGGCATTTGTGGAAACAAAAATAATCCCAAAAATTGTGGGGGTGATACATCGATTTTAAATTACCCTTGAGGCACACCGGGATTCCCACGTGCATGAACAGACAATAATGACTCAATCAAGGAAGAGTCAAAGGTGATCAATGTGGTATTTATTCAAATCCCTCTCATCACTCCTCATCAATCCATTATTGATTTTATTCAAAAGGTAACTCCCAAAACTTCCTATTTAATTTAGGAATAATTGCCATGTTAATTGCAAAATATTATTTCACATAATATCTTGTAATTATTCTCCAAATACACCATATATGGCTGGCCGCTGTTCTTCAAATAGGGCTAGCCACTCCCCTATAAACAACCCTATTATCCCACTAAAAGGGTTGGCCATTTGCTACCCACAAACTATTAAACACATTCTTTTCAGAATTCTAACTTTGGCATCGGAGATTATTTGGCCAAAGCCCTTCCATTCATCGTGGATGCGCAAGGCTTTTGGCCTTAATCTTAGGTGTTATATTTTGCAGGTGCATTTTTGTCAAAGGAGAATGTGGCGGAAATTTGCATCCACATATGTTCCAAACCCAAATACTTTTTCGTATTCTGCGTTGTTACTTATCAAAGTCCCAAGAAAAATCCACGACAAAGTACAACAACTTAAAGGAGACAAACCCTCACCCCTGACATGAAAATTGTCTAATGAAGACTATGAGGTAAACTTGGTTAGAATCATCAACTCTGATGAAGTTTAGTCATCACCGTCGTCCACTCTCAATGTGAGGGAAAAAGAGGCGACAAGGAACACTCTAAAGAATCTCAACACTTTATTGAGATTGAACCCATATGTGAAGACTGTGAGGAGGGTATGACATAGGGATGAATGTTATGGAACAAATCATGAGAACTAAGACATGCTATTGTGGGATTATGGCTTAACTTGTTTGGCAAGAACTGGATGAAAGACATGGATTTTTGGCTTTAGAATCCTAAATATCGAATGTTTAAATAAAGAACTAGGCTCAGTAAGGAGATTATGAAGGAAATTTTTTGTCCTAGCTAAGAACATGTGAGAACATTTGAACACATAAGCAAACTAATAACATTTTAAAGTAGGCATGCATTCAAAAACAATTCTAAAACCCATGACTTTCAAGGCCTAGTGAATAGTAAACCACAAGACTCTTTAACAACATTAAAGAGAAGGAAGGATTTTGAGATACATTACCCTTGAAGCTCATCCTTGTTTACACAAGGGATTCACCTAAATGGAGGGCCTTCAAGTCACCTCCTAGCTCCTTAAATCTTCCTTGTGATTTTCTTCCTTTTGATTCTCCTTTGCTCCTTGAGGATGTGAGGAAATGATCTCCAAGAACACCAAAGGTTTGGTATCTCTAAGTCTCCACACTAAGGATGAGGTGTGAAGATGAAATGGATGACTTGGAGGAAGAAAGATTGCTAGTTATCCCTCCCTAAGTGGCCAGCCTGTATAGAGAAAAAGAGAGAAAATGTTTCTCTTCTTTGACCCAAGAAAACCCTAGTGAGAGAATGGCTATAAAGTTGCCTTTATACCACCTTACTGTGAGTGGCAAACTTGCAATTAAGCCAAGTTTGCATCCACTCACCCTATGGCCGGTTTTTGACTTAGTTATTGGGCTAATTTTCATTTAGTTTTGGTTGTCACACAACCTAAACTCAATGGGCCTTGTGGACCAAAAACCCTTTTGGGCCCTGAAACCAAAAACCAACTTAAAAGCCCAATATGAACCTTATCTCATTTATATTTCTTTACTTTCATCCTTACTTGGTGTATGATCTATTAGGTTCCAATTAGCGAGGCAGTGGACGATTGTTACTCTTAACGATCAATTATGAATTGAAACTACATTTCAATTCTCCTTTGGATGAAGATTAGTGTTTGCTAATCCTCAGGGCTTCCACAAACCATGAGTGACGCCTAACAGTATGTCATGGCTACTGATAGGAGCATATTTATGCGACTTTGTTATCTTATATCTTTGCATTTACTTAGTTAATTTCCATTTATTTTGGTAATTTAATTAATTTTCATATTATTGTAGGTGCAGTTGGTAAAGATGACAATAAATAGTCAAATGGAGCAATTTGGAGTAGTTTTGGACTTGGATTGGATAGCATGCGTTGATAGTATATGGGTTGAATGTTTTTAGTGTTTAAATGCTGTTAGACATGTGCTAAACTTTGGAGAAATTAAAGTTGAGACTTAGAAGACAAGGAATTACACAAGAAAAAGGAATCCTTGTGGGAGGAGCATTCTTATCTTATCCAATCTTACCTTATCTTATCCAAATTCATCTTATCCTTATCCTATTTTATCTTATGTCCAGCAACAAGAAGGAATCCTAATCACATTCCAACATTCTCTACCTGGCTTTTAGAGTCCTAAAATAACTCAAAAACACCAATACCTTTTCCTCTTTGGATTCAGCCATTCCCCCTATATATATAATTCCTGCAGAGATTTAGAGTGTGCCATGCCTACCATTCATCCATTAAAGTTGCTGGAGTTTTATGGGTTCTTTCTATCTTTGTTTTAAGTTTCAATGGTTATTTTAGTTTGCTTTTCAATTATGATGAACATGTATAACTAAATTTCTTTTTAGCTAGAGGTGAATTCGAAGTCATGATTATATGTTTTATATAAATCAATTACATCTAGTTATTGTTTCATAAAACATAAATGTGATTTAGTTATCTGCTTTATAGAGAACTTATTCTTGTATGTTTATTAAGGATGCATACCTAGTTTGCATGCAGGGATTTGATGCTAGAATATAAGGGAATTTCACCTAATAGTTATGAACTTATATTTATAAGTAGTAAAAGTCACTAGTCATGATTGAGTTAAGTAAATTCTTGGCAGGAGTATCATGCTTTTCATAGTTACGAATGCTTTGTCAATGTTTATGATTTTCACAAAACTTAATGATCTTTGAGATGTATCCCTATCATGCTTTTCATAGTTAGGGAACTTAAGAAGAATAATTTGGTTGCGTCCCTAAGTCTAATTCAATGAACCTAGGAAAATCTGAGAATTGATTAGTGCATTCACAATTAATTTGGGGCATTGTCATTCATGGTTTATAGAAATAATAACTGGAAATCGATTTGTATGCATATGTTTCGTGTGTGGAAAAGAATCCTCTAACTAGCCTTTCACCTATATCTCGTACAAGACCTAATTCGTTTGCTACAATTTAATTTATTTTTGTTAAAATTCGTCCAAAAATCCTCCTCAGTTCTTATTTTGTGTTAGTCTAGCTTAATTTTCAACTTTTAAGTTTAATTTGTGTTGATTAGCATCCCTCCTAATCCCAGACCTAGAATGATCCCTACTTGCTCATACTACAATTGTCTAAATTATAAGGTTTAATTTGTGTGTTAGTTTCTACCATATCAGCTACTTAAGCTGAGTAGAAGTGGTTGGAGAATTCCACCTCATCAGTTACCTAAGCTAAGTAGAAGTGGTTGGAGAACCTATCCAGTTACAATTACAACGCAATATGGTCCTTCTCTAATACAATACTCTTAATCACATTGTTTGAGTGATAGTTTGTTTCATGTCTACTATCCAATGTGATACTTCTCTATATGATTCAATTGAATATGATTTGGAACAAACTTCCTAAGTCATATTCGTATGCTTTGGCCAAAAACTCCTGAATCATATCTCAATATTCTCCCCCCACCATGGAAGGTTAGAGATCCTTTGTTGTGTATTCATATGCCTACATGACTAGATAGCTTGACCCTAACAATGTTGTGGACACTCTCGATGGAATGCTTTTGACATGATCAAAGATCAAGGACTTAACCATTAGACATCTATGATGCCTCAATTCAAAGGACTACTTTGCATATTGTAACTTATGAGTTCTTACATGACATGTATATTCGAACTTCTTTTCGATCGTTGTTCAGTGCACTCAAATACCCTTTGAGCACCTATGTGTTTGTCTCAGTGTCCAACACTAAATGACTTGAGATTACTCACACTCACCCTTGAGTTAACATAACACATACTAACCTTAGCAGATTGTCAATGCCCAATTGGCAATCCTATGGCTAGGAACATTTTAGGAATGAACATAAAAGAAAGGTCTCATTACTCTAACTTACTCAGATCACTTATCTCTTAGATTAAATACATTCCTTAGATTCCCTTATTGCTTAAACACATAATACAATAAATAGTGATTAACAATAAGCTTTGCCCTTCATTAAACATATAATAGTTTAACATAATAAGTATTCCAAAAGCTATTACATCAAATGAGTGGCTTTGTAGGCATACTTCCAACAGATTATGGAGTGGAGGAAAAAGCTTCATGGTGCAAATGAATGGTATCTGGTGAAGCTCCACCATTTGGGGGGCTATTTAAAGACAAAACACTTGGGTATCCGGCTGTTGAATACAAAACGTTGTTTATCTTGAGATCTATGCATACGAAGATTCAAAGTCACTTGAAGAAACGAATGACCTCTTTTTACAAAGTGTGCCCACGCGATCCGCGTAATCATTACAATCTTTATGGCATAAATTTCGAGGCCACATGTCAGAATCTGACTCTAAACTTCGCATCACCAAGTTAAGACAGAAGACTAAACGATACGTATTCCAGCTTGTTGTGAAAGTCATGGTCTTCGAATAAGTATCCATCCTCAATGGGAACAAGTTGCCTTTCCAATGCATAGTTAGGGGCAATTGTGGTCCCATAATTTTTCTGGGCCAGAGTAAGGTTGATCCGAACATCAATACCTCAGAAGTCTGATCATAGACTCAATAGCTCTGGGCGGAGTTGGATCAGACAGAGCGGTGGTGCTAGCATCACCCTGTTTCAAGGCATTAGGCGAAGTCTGAGCAACTCTGGTGGTATGACCATACTTGTTCCGCGAGACATAAGATCTAATCCAGATAGAGACACAATCAAATTTCTCATAACATAAGTCTTGGAGTTCCTACAATCCAAGAATTGGTGTGCACCACAAGTAATCCTAACTCTTAAGAGGGTGCAATATGTACTCCCAGATATCCTCTAGGATTCTCTTGGTTTAGAACAAGGATTCTATCTTAAAAATTACTCTCTCCCCACTGTATAAATACACACATCTAGGGTTTGTCTCTAGTAACACAATCTCTATACTCTAATTCGCTTACCCATTGCTTAAGTCTAAACCTAATTACTAACTTGACCGTTGGAGAGCCCTTTGCTAGCACACACACCCCGTGGTCCTAGCCTTGCTTAGGGCTATTCTTTGTTTTGTAATGCTAGAATTTGTGCCTCCATCATCCATGGCGATGCGTAGATTTGGTTTCAACAATCGACATTACATCATGGTGATGACAAACTCTCGTGGTGTTAAACCTTGCTCCACGAAGGTCTTCGTACCTTCAAATTTACTGGGACGAAGTATTTATTCATCACACAAGTGTTTTTGCGTGACGAAATTTTATGCCTTCATCACGCTAACCTTATCTTTACGAGCTTTGCGCAATGAGTTGATATTTTCATCGTGCATTTTTTTTATGCAACGAATATTTTCTTTGCGCAACATATTTTGTTTCGTCGCAGTAGTTATTAAATGTAGTAGTGTAATATGACCTCAATTCTTTGAAAGTTTTGACAGTCCTCTCACCCAAACATATAATTTTTAGGGGCTTGTAGTGCCCATGATAAAAATTAAAAAAAAAAAAAAAAACCTTTCGCGCGCAAGGGAGCGCGTGCAAGAAGGTTTGTGTGTGTGTTGTGTGTGTGTGTGTGTGTGGACACTAGGCTTAAGTGGATTTTCCACACGATGCATGGAAATTGGAATTAATTGTAAAATTCAAAGGAAAAAAGAAGGCGATTGTTTTTCAACTGCAAATAATGAATTTCAGTCATGAATTTAACATGGACGTTAATTATTATTTGATTAGTATAAAAACTAATTAATTATAAAATAAAAATATATAAAATAATGTATTATTTGTACCAACATTTTGTTACAAGTAATAACGCTACATGTTTGTTTTTTCCTTTTTTTTTTTGTGGTAGATTAAGAGCTCTAAGGAATATGGAATACACGACAACTTTGTGAAGGCAAGAAGAGATCAAAAGGAGAAGATCCCTGCCCACATTTCACAGCTGAGACATAAGTTTTTGGGTTCTTTAGGAAAAGGCCTTTGAAATTTGTATTATACAAAAACTCACCTAATATTAAATATTTAAATAAAATTCAAATTTAAAATAGACTATCATGTAGACAAATATATAACCAATTATTATAACATATTTACAACTTTGCCACGAAATCCTAAGTATGTGAGTAAATGTTAATACTCACCCTACTTAAAACCCATATGAAACTTTTACCTTTCATGGATCATAAATATTAGTCACATTTATAAATTAATTTACCCAGCATTATCCAATCGAATAGATTTGATCGGATAATCAGGGTGGTGAGACCTGAGCTTGATAACCTGAGCCAACAATTTGGAGAATGCAGCATTCCTTGTGGATAACAAGCACACGTGTGACCAACGTGTGGAAGCGTCAACCAAAACCATAAAGTATCTAAATGGTCCGTAGGGAGGGTGAATCGGTCCACAAATGTCTCCCTGAATCCATTGTAGAAAAATGGGAGGATTCAAACGAATCTTGTCATAAGAAGGCTTAGTAATAAGCTTTCCCATTATACATGTTTAACATGCGATTCCTTGGATCGAACCTAAACTTCGGGTTAGTGGATGCCAGTGTGATGATTTGAGGATAGGGTGCATCGCTATTCATCCAGGATGTCCTAAATGATCCTGCCAAAGTGTAATTTCGTGTGCGGTCCCAGTAGTAAGGCCGGCCACATAGTGGCATTCTGTGGGGCGTATGGTCATAGTATACAGACCACTCAAGATACACTCCATCTTCTCTAGAATACGCTTCTGACCATATTCATAGGAAGTTATGCACAAAAATTCAACTCGGTTTTCTACGTGGGTTTCAGCGTGGTAATTGTTATCTCCAATGTCCTTGAAACTCAGCAACGTTCTTCGGGAACATGGAGATAGAGTGCCTTAGAAATGGTCAAGATTGTTTGGACAACATTATATGTGCCTTACCGTATCCTTCTTTCAGGTTGGATGGGCCTGAGAGGGTTGTTAGAGGTGCATTCTTAGGTATGAAGTTAGTTAAATAGATGTGTTCACGCAAAACTGTATGCGTGGTTGCATTATCTGCCAGACAACTAACTTTCCCACTAGTCATACCTAGAATGAAAAATTAATTTGAATCGTTCACATGCATAAAAGTTCATAAAAACAAATATCAATTCAAAATAATTTCATTTATTCAAGGATGGTAATTGATTAAAACTTAATATCCAAAAAACAAATCACCAACAAATAATCCAAACAAAAAGGAAAATTGTTCAAAAATCAACCAAAAACAAAGGAGAGGTTCAACCACTAGGTGGAATTCGGCCCCATTATCTTATTTCAACTAAAAAAAAATAAGTCTATGTCTATGATTCTAATCTTCCATAGGGGTGGTATCCTCTTTAAAGTCAGAAACCTCCATCTTTGTAGTCACCGATTCATCCACTTGCAAAAAGTTTGATTGAAACTTCTTACGACGAGAATGATATTCATCTACAACCTTCTTGGGAGCTCGGCAAACATGGGACTAATGGTTCTTTGAACCACAACGATAACACATATATGCGTCTATGGTTTCAGGTGTTTTGCCCTTATTCTTGAAGTTTGGGGCCTTGGGAGTGAGGTTTGAGCGCTTCTAAGCTTTATTTCCTCCCTTGGATTGGCCTTGACTTTGTTGACGCCAGTGGGATGGCTTCTGGCTACCCCTACCAAGCTTCTTTTGGCGTTTTGGGTGTTGGTTTGTGCTATAATGTGCTTCAAGAACAACAGTTGCCCTAGTAGGTGGAGCTTGATGATTTTTCATCATCAGCTAGTTCTGCTTTTTAGAGAATAGTAAAACAGAGATCAAATCCGAGAACTTGGTGAACTTCTGAGCTCTATTTGTTGCTTCAGGACAATATTAGAATAAGAGAATGTCAAATAGGTATTCTCTAAGAGATCCTCTTAGGTCAAAGTTTCATTGCAAAACTTGAGAAGTGATCGGATTCGACAAACTTCAGAATTATATTCATTCACATACTTAAAGTCATGGAAGCGCAAATGTTGCCAATCGTTTCTTGCTTCAGGCAAGAATATGTCATTTTGGTGATCAAAACAATCAGCCAAAGCAACCCATAATGCACGTGGATCCTCCTCAGCATGATACTCAGTTTGCAAAGCGTCATGGATATGTCTTCAGATGAAGATCATAGCAGTGGCTTTTTCAGCTTCACCAACAGGGTTGTCCGTTTCTTCTTCAATAGTGGGACATAAGTTCTTGGCAGTGAGGTAGAGCTTCACATCTTGGACCCACTTGGGGTAGTTCCTTCCAGAGACCTCCAAAGCGATCAAGTTGAGTTTGTTCAAATTTGACATGTTCCTATCACAAAATAGATGGACAAGACGTGGTTAGCATAATGGAGAAAAATCAATCCATTCACATAGGAGTAGAACATACATGTTTTCAAGCAAGACATGTTTGTAAGAAAAACTTCAGGTTTTCATAGGTGAAGTTTTCAAATGAAAACTTCAGGTTTTCAAAGAAGGCATGTTTGTAAGAAACTTTAGGTTTTGAAATAATTATGAACCTTAGGTTTATTTATTCCTACAGGCAAACACAAATATATACAGAAATATGTAACAAGAATATGCAAAAATATAACTTTTAGGTTTACCATTATAATTGAATTTAATTATTTGGACTTCGGGCCAAATTAAAGAGTGGGTAAAAAAAGATATAAAACCCATTGGGCCTAAAATAATTAGGCGAATAAAACTCGGGGCCCACAAGAAAAACTAAGCCCACGGGTGGCTTAAGAAAAACTAAACCCATGGGAAAAGAAGAAACCTGGGCGGGGGGTTCATTTTTTTTCTCTCATGGGCTAGGAGAAACATGCATTGGGCCAAAACAGGGAACCCAAAAGCTTTTTGGGTCACTGCAAGTGAGCCAGAAAGAAAACAAACACAGGCCGAAAGATGGAGCCTAAAACATTAGGGAGCAGGCCGAGGGATGGAGCCCAATAGGGCTTGGGTTGGGTCCAAAGACACCTCAGCCGTACCTGGGTGCCTTCTCCAAGGAAGAAAGCCGACACTATCGCTTTAGGCCGCCATGCTTTGGGACAACGGTGCTCGAAGCGAGTCTATAGGTCGTGGGAGACCTCAAAGGTGAACTGAGATTTGAAAAAAAATCTCGACATTCGTTGTAAAACACTAGAAATTCAAATCAGGTTTATAGAAAAATTTTGATGAATCTCTGTCCAATTCCGGTGTAGGACAACTTCTGGTTATCTTCGACTTGAACAAAACATTCAAGGTGGTAGCTGCAGGCCATCCCGTGGTCAATATGGACAAGGACACCGTTTTAATGAGGATAAAGCGAAGCCTTCGTGTACTCCTATGGTTGCTCGATCGCTAGATGCAAAATGAGATCCTTTCTGTCCGAAGGAAGATGATGAAGAGATTTTGGAGCTTGAAGTTCCTTATCTAAATGCAATAGGCACTTTATTGTACTTAGCTCAATGCACTAGACCCGACATCTTCTTCGCTGGTAATCTTTTTTTTTCTTTTTTTTTTCTTTTTTTTTTCAATTCAATTATATGCATATGCAAAAACAATAATATGTTAATTGAATTCAATTTGATGCATATACATATATTTGATGCAATTCATGGCAAATATCAAATTCACATAATTCAACAATTTTGATTATGATGCATACACAATTTACATAGAATCTAAAATTCGTAAAACGTAAAGTTGGGTCATGCATCATGGTGAATGTTCATGCTATCAGGGCTGCAAAAATATCGAGATAAAAACTATTGTTTTGAAAGAACATGATTGCGTGATGATATTCATGAACTGGTTTGATGCAGAAAAATTCTCTAATGTCAAATTCCTAAGTGCAGTGGTAGGTGTAAGATCCCACATCGCCCAAGGGTGAGGATCTTGTAAACCTTATATGTATATTCCCATCTCTACCTAGCACGAGGTCTTCTGGGAGCTCACTGGCTGGGGGTTCCATCAGAACTCCAAAGTTAAGCGAGTAGCGTGCGAGAGCAATATCAGGATGGGTAACCCACTGGGAAGTTCTCATGTGAGTTCCCAGAAACAAAACCGTGAAGGTGTGGTCGGGGCCCAAAGTGGACAATATCGTGCTACAGTGAAGTCGAGCCTGGGATGTGGTGGGAGCCTGGGCCGAGATGTGACAGTAGGAGCGTGTTGATAACGTGTTGTGGTCTATTTTATCTGACAAGGTTAAAGAGGGTCGGCGGCAAGGAGAAGAGAGAGAGAGATGTGTTTGTAGAATTGTAGGGGAATGTGTGTTGTTATCCCTCCTACCTTGTGCCTTTATTTATAGTAGTAAAAAGAGAGAAGATATTCCTTCATCCTCAAGGAATACAAGATACAATAGGTAAGGATAACTAGAATCAAATCTAATCTAGGTTTTACAAAATCACATTTAAACTAGGAATGTTTACAACAAAACCTTATTCCTTTTCAATTTTTTATCAAGGTCCTTTGGTATTAATAAACGTCATTAATTATTTCAATAATAAAATATTTTTTTATTTCTAAATATATTCATTTAGTGTTAGAAATGTTACATTTAGTGTGTGTGTGTATATATATATATATTTATGGATAAAATTTTTGTCATATATTTTTATTTTTTGTTTGTACCTATTTTTAATTTGCAACCCTTTTTCAATTTGTACCAATTTTCTTTTCTGTTTTAATTTGTACCCATATATTAATTTCTTTTTGTGCCCATATTTTAAAGTTTTATTTGTATTTGTACCCATATTTTTAATTTATTTGTACCCATTTTAAATTTTGCTAAATGTACCCATGCTAATTATATGTATTTATTTTATGTTTTAAAATGTATCAATAGTTATTTTTCAAAATATGTTAGTAATTATGTGGGTACATTATTTCTTTCTAATTTTGTGAAGATCAATATTACTCTAATATTTATTTTTAAGTATTTATTATATTTTAAAAATATTTTGTTAAAATTTCATGATTTGTGGGACATTAAATGCATAAATGCATGAGTTAAATCTTTTAAATGATGTTAAGGACCTCGATCAAAATATTTAAACTAACAAGGTTTCAATCTAACAATTAGGTTGATTAGGGACCTGAAACAAAATGAAAATTAGGTTCACATCCCTCTTTTTTCAATTCCATTGATTGAAACCTTATTCTTTTTTAATTTTTAATCAAGGTCCTTTGGTTTTAATAACCATCATTAATTATTTCAATAATAAAATATTTTACATATCAAGTGTGAGATCCCACATCTACCAACAAAGAGGGGTAATGTGCCTTATATGTACATGCCCACCTCCATATAGCACGAGGTGTTTTGGGAACTCACTGGCTTCGGATTCTATCGAAACTCCGAAGTTAAGCGAGTTCGAGCGAGAGCATTCCTAGGATGGGTGACCCACTGGGAAGTTCTCTTGTGAGTTCCTAGAAACAAAACCATGAGGGTGTGGCCAAGGCCCAAAGTGGACAATATCGTGCTACGACGAAGTCGAGACTGGGATGTGACAGTTTGGTATTAAAGCCACTCTGCTGTACGGTGCGGTTGTGCCGGTAAGGACGCCGAGTTCCCCTTAAGTGGGGTGGATTGTGAAATCCCACATCGACCAACGGAGAGGGGGTGATGTGCCTTATACATACATGTCAACCTCTATACAGCACAAGTGTCACATCCCGGCCTGGGGCCCCACCACATCCCGGGCCTGCTCCACCACCGTAACACGATATTGTCCGCTTTGGGCCCCGACCACGCCCTCACGATTTTGTTTCTGGGAATTCACACAAGAACTTCCCGATGGGTCACCCATCCTGGGATTGCTCTCGCGGGCTACTCGCTTAACTTCGGAGTTCCCATGGAACTCGAAGCCAGTGAGCTCCCAAAAGGCCTCGTGCTAGGTAGGGATGGGAATATACATATAAGGATCACTCCCCTGGGCGATGTGGGATGTCACAATCCACCCCCTTAGGGGCCCGACGTCCTCGTCGGCACACACGCGACCAGGGTTAGGCTCTGATACCAAATTGTCACATCCCGGCCCGGGCCCCCACCACATCCCGGGCCCGCTCCACCACCGTAGCACGATATTGTCCACTTTGGGCCTCGACCACGCCCTCACGGTTTTGTTTCTGGGAACTCACACAAGAACTTCCCGATGGGTCACCCATCCTGGGATTGCTCTCGCGCGCTACTCGCTTAACTTCGGAGTTCCCATGGAACCCGAAGCCAGTGAGCTCCCAAAAGGCCTCGTGCTAGGTAGGGATGGGAATATACATATAAGGATCACTCCCCTGGGCGATGTGGGATGTCACAACAAGGCCTTTTGGGAACTCACTAGCTTTGGATTCCATCGGAACTCCGAAGTTAAGCGAGTTCGGGTGAGAGCATTCCTAGGATGGGTGACCCACTGGGAAGTTCTCGTGTGAGTTCCCAGAAACAAAACCGTGAGGGCATGGCCAGGGCCCAAAGCAGACAATATCGTGCTATAGTGGAATCGAGACTGGGATGTGACATCAAGATAATTAAACTTCATTTCTAAATTATTCATTTAGTGTTTAGAAACATTACATTTGATACATCTACATATATGGCTAAAGTTTGTATCATATATTTTTATTTTTAGTTTGTACCCATTTTGTAACGACCTGTCCCAAAAAACTACGATTTTTGTAATTTTAAAATTTGAATTTACGAAAATGCCCTTCGAGGAAAAGACATCGAATTACCATTTGTGAATTTATAGAAATCCCCAAAAACAATGTTGAACCACCGACGGGTCCTGGTGGGTCTCGGCCTTGAATCATCATTTGTGAAACGATTTCTGTCGATCTCTACCACCATTAGACTCTCCTTGAACCCAGGAACAAACCCCAACCAACCATATAGAGGCGGCGGAGCACCGGAGGAGGCGAATTAATGCACACCCAAAGTCTAGGGTCCCAGCGGGTTCATGGCCATTTAAGGCTTTTCCCAACCAAATTGGACTTGGCCACATGTATAAAACTTTTTCTACTCACTGAGATCTTCATTTTTGTGAAGTTTGAGAATTTTTAGAAACAGTTGATTTTTCCGGCAGGGTGAGGCGGCCAACCGCTGTGTAAGGCGGTGTGTGGGATGAGTCATCCCCTGACTTTCCTACGCTAAATTTGATTCTCCAATTCCATACATGAAGTCTGATTGATGAATTTCCGTCATTTGAACCTAGTTCCATTAAGGTCCGCCGCTTGATTATTATAGCAATTGATGATCCGACTGTTGGATCGTCACCAAACTTTGATACGTTATAGTACATAATATTTGAGGATATTAGAAACTTACGGATAGGGAATCCGACGTACGTATCTTCCCGAATAGGATATGTAAGTTACGTGTTCTATGGATAAGAATTCTGAGACGTGATTTGATAATTGTTCTAGACACCGATCATTCGTGATGCCTCGATATTTATGCTAATGAGTTGTAACATGGAACTCAGGTGAGTGGGTCTTTTTCCTTTTTATAGTATATATATATACACACACATCTTATGATTTTCCAGAAATGTTTTAAATTGATTATGCATAGCATGCCATGATTTAAATTTGTTATATTGAAATATTGCATTGTGATGAGATTTGTGGTTATGCCAACTGATCCTATGGAGGCACAGGTAAGTTCAGGTACGTTATTATGTGATTGAAATGGTTGAATTATATGAGCATGTATACATTCATTTATAGCTCATCATTGTTGCACCCTAGTCTTAATGCTTCCGCCTCAGGCCAAGGCACAGTCCTTCACGTGATCGTTCGCCTCCCACACTGCACACTCTCCTTAGATCCAAGTTTGGTGCCAGCCTATCGTACAGACCACAATAGGTGGTTCCAACTCGTAGGTGACCCGCGATTTATCGTACAGGCTTCACGTGATCGTAGCACTAGAGCGTACATATTTACACCCAGCCTGTTGTACAGGTCACACTAAGTGACTCATGTGCTAACATAGACTGATGTGTAATGGGTCCAATCATACATGCCACATTAGGTGACTCCAACTAGCATGCTAGTTTAGATTGATTTCACACCTAACTTACATTTATTATTGCTAAGATATTGTGACATGACATGCTTTTGTTTTCACAGCCCTTGGGCATTCATTTTTCGTACTTACGTAGTATTATTATTTTTTTGGAAACTATACAGGTTTTACTGTAACATCCCACATCGCCCAGGGGAGTAGATCCTCTAAGCCTTATATGTACATGCCCACCTCCATATAGCACGAGGCCTTTTGGGAGCTCACTGGCTTCAGGTTCCATCAGAACTCCGAAGTTAAGCGAGTTGGGGGCGAGAGCATTCTTAGGATAGGTGACCCACTGGAAATTCTTATGTGAGTTCCTAGAAACAAAACCGTGTGGGCATGGTCGGGACCAAATTAGACAATATCATGCTATGGTGGAGTCTAGTCCAGAATGTGGTAGGGGCTCGAGCTGGGATGTGACAATTTGGTATCAAGGCCAATCCCTAGCCAGAAGTGTGCCGACGAGGACGTCGAGCCCCTAAGGGGGGTGGATTGTAACATCCCACGTCGCCCAGGGGAGTGGATCCTCTAAGCCTTATATGTACATGCCCACCTCCATATAGCACGAGGCCTTTTGGGAGCTCACTGGTTTTGGGTTCCATCGGAACTCCGAAGTTAAGCGAGTTAGGGGTGAGAGCATTCCCAGAATAGGTGACCCACTAGGAAGTTCTCGTGTGAGTTCCCAGAAACAAAACCAAAATTTTCTATTTAGTTTTAATTTGTACCAATATATATATATATATATATTTTTTTTTTTTTTTGTGTCCATATTTTTCAAACTTTTATTTGCACTCATATTTTTTTGACCTTTTATTTGTACCCATAATTTATTAATAATGTACCCATTTGTCTTTAAAAATGTACCACTTTGTTATATGTAAAATGTAAGGAATTTTTTTTAAGTACGACCTCTTTTGTGTCAAATGTACCCACTGTTTTTTTTTTTAATATGAAATGTATTCATTATTCAAAACGTATCACCTTTTTTTTTGTATAAAATGTACCAACTTTTTATATGTAAAATGCATTGCATAAAAATTACCAATTTTTTGTATGTAAAATGTTATTAATATAAGTAATAAAAAATCATGGGTTTTATTTGAGTATAATTTCTTTTAATATCTTCAACAAATTATAAATTTTATTTAAAATCTCATTAGTATAAATAACTACAAATATCAAATTTTAATTTAAAAATTATAATAACTTAAATAGAAATGTATTATTGTGACATCCCACATCGCCCAGGAGAGTGATCCTTAAATGTATATTCCTATCCCTACCTAGCACGAGGCCTTTTGGGAGTTCACTGGCTTCGGGTTCCGTAGGAACTCCGAAGTTAAGTGAGAAAGGGGCTAGAGCAATCCCATGATGGGTGATCCACTGGGAAGTTGCTCGTGAGTTCCCAAAAACAAAACCGTGAGGGAATGGTAAGCCCAAAGCGGACAATATCGTGCTACGGTGGTGGAGTAGGCCCAGGAAGTGATCCGCCCCGGGTGGGGATGTGACAATTTGGTATCAAAGCCTAACCCTGGTCGTGGTGTGCCGACAAGGACGTTGGGCCCCTAAGGGAGGTGGATTGTGACATCCCACATCGCCCAGGGGAGTGATCTTTATATGTATATTCCTATCCCTACCTAGCACGAGGCCTTTTGGGAGCTCACTGACTTCGGGTTTCGTAGGAACTCCGAAGTTAAGCGAGAAGGGGGATAGAGCAATCCCATGATGGGTGACCCACTGGGAAGTTGCTCGTGAGTTCCCAAAAACAAAACTGTGAAGGAATGGTAAGCCCAAAGCGGACAATATCGTACTATGGTGGTGGAGCGGGTTCGGGAAGTGATCCGCCCCGGGCCGGGATGTGACAATTATTGCATTAGTTTCAAGGATTTCATTAAAAAACCAAAACTAATAAGGTTTTAATTAAAGAACGTTAATAAATGAGGACCGCATCTAAAGGTACTCTAAAAAAATATATATGTGTGAAAGCAACGTTTGATCTTTCATAGAATGATTATCTTTCTCAAGATTTTAATGATTATTTTGTAGAATGTTCAACGTCTATTCGTAGTGCCATTTTTTTTTTTTCTGTTTCGCCGTTGTTTGTTTGCCTGCGACGCATGAATGTGTCATGCAGCTGGACTGATGCAATGCAGTACTGTTCATCGAGCGGACGTGGGATTAGCCTACACTCTTGGTAATGCAACACAAGTCACGGTGAGAAGCTATATACTTTTTGGGCAGGCCCTTGTTATGACATGAAGTGAAGTCACGGTGAGAAGCTATATACTTTTTGGGCAGGCCCTTGTTATGACATGAAGTGAAGTCACGGTGAGAAGCTATATGACATGAAGTGAAATCTCTCTGGTCTCAGCTTTGTAAAATATAGGTCTTTTTAAGGAGTTTTAATGAAACATTTTTTGTATTGTTTATTTTTAACGAAAAATCACATTTTTATTTTTTTATACTATTTACTGCACCTTTGTTTATCATTTTTATTAAAAATAAATTTTTTTTTGAACTTTTCATTAGTTTTCCTCTTTTTTTAACCAAAAGTTCAATTTCTTTAGACTGCATTTGTTTTAATCCGCTTTACAAAATCAAGGTGAAGATTGGGTTTAGCATTTCTGAATGCATGCTATCTAAGTTTTTGTTCATAAGTGAAATTTACCGTAACACGTGATATGTTTTATTTGAATAATACATGATACGTATAAACTGTCGAATAACAAGGCACTCCTGTATTGTTTTTCTACTTCCAAACCAAGGGCAAATATGTGTTTTCCATTCTCACACGATTATGTTGAACAGATGGCTGAGAGAATTCAGGAGTAACTTGGCCGGCGTAAGTTCAAGAACAACCACCTTTGCAAATTTATTAAGCTCACTCTTTGTCGTCATATATGAGCTTTCTATGGTCTGGACTGAATTCAATCATTTGCTAAGTCAAAACAAGTTTTCAAGTTTTATGCGTATTTGAATTTTGTTATTTGTTCGTCTTTCTTAATCCAAATACCCCAAGAGTACTTTGCATTGTTCACAATTTAAAAAAAAAAAAAAAAAAAAACCCATTCAAAGAAAAGAGTTAAGAATTCACAAAATTTGAAGCCATAAAATAATGAACGCAACCTTTCAACTTGCCACATCCGCTGTACGTTTTACCATTTACAAGCTATAGGCCTTGAATCAACCACAAGAATTAAAAGTCTGATTTCAGTTCTTTGTTTTAGTCTTAAAAACCTATGAGAAAATACATGTATAAATATGTTTAAATTTTCTACTTCAACACCATAAAAACAAAAAAAACAAAAAAAGAGAGAAACGAATGATACATTGGCACATCTAGTTGGAGTGAACATGTTCATCATCACATCGCCATTAAAAACACAGTGCTTATCACATCCAACTTCAACTCATAAATATAAATCATGATGTACAGGTGCTAACCACTCGTCAAACCCAATATTGATTTCATTGTAGTACCTCTTTGCCACATAGAGAACGAAAAACAGATATGGAAAGTTGCAGACAATCATGTAAGAATATTTCAATATTTTATTGTGGTCCATATGACATGGTTCATGGTTCATTTGAGATATATTTAGTTCAATGAATTTTGTTTAGAAGCAATTTTATTGGTCAAATTATGAAAATTGATTTCTTATATTATTATTGTGATGGTGGTAACTGATGATGGGTTTTATTAAGTAACAGTTTTTCTCTGCCTAGTGCACAACCCATCTAATGTGTTGCATTAATAAAAAAGGGTAAAGTACAAAAAACTACCTCAACTATTGGGGTCACGACAGTTTCATACCTTATCTTTTAAAATTGACAATGTCATACTGCATCTTACGAATTTGTGACAATGTCATACCTCCATCAATTTTTCTGTTAGTTTTTCTGTTAAATGCTGACGTGGCAAGAGACGGGGACCACTTTCTATTAAAAAATTAATAAAATATTATTAAAAAATAAAAAAAATATTTAATATTTTTTAAATATTAAAATAATAAATACAAGTAAAATTATAAAAAAAAGAGTAAAGTACAAAAAACTACATCAACTATTGGGGTCACGACAGTTTCATACATCATCTTTTAAAATTGACAATGTCATACCACATCTTACTAATTTGTGACAATGTCATACCTCTGTCAATTTTTCTGTTAGTTTTTTTGTTAAGTGCTAACGTGGCTTGATTCGGGACCTACTTTCTATTAAAAAATTATTAAAAACTAAAAAACAATTATTTAATATTTTTTAAATATTAAAATAATAATAAAAAGCAGAAGAAAAAAAAAAACCCTCATTTCGTCCCTCCCCTCCTCCCTCCTCCCTCCTCCCTCCTCCCTCCTCCCTCCTCCCTCCTCTCTCCTCTCCCCATCTTCATCTTCTTCCCCCACCTGTAAATCCCAAAAAAAATAAAAAATAAAAAATCCAATTTGTCTTCCCCCCACATCCACACTCTTCTCCCTCCTGCAACCCAAAAAAAAAAAAAAAAAAAAAAAAAAAAAGCCCAGATCCCGTCGGCGGGAAGATGGGTGAGCAGAGAAGGTGGAGGATGGGTGCGGAAGAGGATGTGGAGAATGGATAAAAGCGGTGGATTTGGGGTTTGATGGGTTTTCAAAATTTTTTTTTTTCTGTCTTTTTTTTCCTCTTCTTCTTCTTCTTCCGTAGTGGAGTTGATGGTTTAAAAAAAAAAAAAAAAAAAAATATTTCCTTCCTCCTTTTTTTCCTCTTCTTCTTATTTTTCCTCCTTCTTCTTCTCCTTCTCCTTCTTCTTCTTCCGCAAGGGGGTGTTGATGGGTTTTCAAATTTTTTTTTTTTTTTTGCTTCCTCTTCTTCTTCTTCCTCCTTCTCCTTCTCCCTTCTTCTTCTTCCACGCCGACAGGGGGAAATTTTTTTATTTATTTTTTTCCTTCCTCCTTTTTTTCCTCTTCTTCTTCTTCTTCTTCCTCCTCCTCCTCCTTCTCCTTCTTGTTCTTCGGCAGGGGGGTTGTTGGGTTTTCAAAATTTTTTTAATTTTTTTATTTTTTTGGGTTTGCAGGTGGGGGGAAGAAAATGAAGATGGGGAGAAGAGAGAGGAGGGGGGAGGGGGAGGGGAGGGACGAACTGATGGTTTTTTTTTTTTTTTTCCTTTGCTTTTTATTATTATTTTAATATTTAAAAAAATATTAAATAATTGTTTTTTAGTTTTTAATAATTTTTTAATAGAAAGTATGTCCCGAATCAAGCCACGTGAGCACTTAACAGAAAAATTAACGGAGATATGACATTGTCACAAATTCGTAAGATGCGGTATGACATTGTTAATTTTAAAAGATGAGGTATAAAACTGTCGTGACCCCAATAGTTGAGGTAGTTTTTTGTATTTTACTCTTTTTTTTTAATTTTACTTTTATTTATTATTTTAATATTTAAAAATATTAAATATTGTTTTTAGTTTTTAATAATATTTTATTAATTTTTTAATAGAAAGTGGTTCACATCTCTTGCCACGTCAGCATTTAACAGAAAAACTAACAGAAAAATTGACGGAGGTATGACCTTGTCACAAATTCGTAAGATGCGGTATGACATTGTCAATTTTAAAAGACGAGGTATGAAACTGTCGTGACCCCAATAGTTGAGATAGTTTTTTGTACTTTACCCAATAAAAAATCACGTATTAGAGTTTTGACATGGTTTATATGTGCTATATAAAATTGCGTATTTTCTACATGACCACTAACAATCGTAAAGTTAAAGATTACTTAATTTTGGGTCACATGGTCTAATTGACAATAATAGACTCGTTACTCGAGCGACAGATAGTTGACTCTATTGTTTATGACCGCCAGCAATGTAAAGCTTATTGTCTATTACTAAGGGAGGTCATATATGCAGATTAATATATGGTGATCAATTAACCATTACAGTCAAATAAGTATCTAGTTAAGTTTTTAATTGATTGACCAAGACAGTCATATATGTAAGTTTAATATTATGTGATCGATTAGACACCGTAGATATTAGTGTTGTTATCTATTTACTTATTTTTTTTGTCAAAAATGTAAACTTTATTAATTTTTAATTGAAATATTTACATTTTCTGCTAGAATATTAAATAAGAATTCAGGACCAACGTGATCCCAATAATGGGAACCACCATTCCGAAATACATAAGAGGCAACGGCATGTGCTACTCTATTGCGGTCCCGATGACCATAAGCAACCTTCGCAGACCCCAAGGAATTTAGGGCAGACCAAATATCATGAAGGCATCAGCATCCACTGCCTTGTTGATCATTTGGCAAACATTCTTCATATCCATCTCGATAATAATATTGTCAATCCCCTCTGTGATACAAAATTGTAGAGCATATCGTATGGCGCGACAGCTGTGGTGAGAAAATAAAGATCCCCGACACACTCTGCGGAGTGGAGCAGCCCTGCAAAATCCTTAATAACCCAGCCCACACTTCCTTTCTTGGTCTCTATATTCCATGTAGCATCATTACTAATCTTTAGAACCCCATACTGGGGCTTTTTCCATTTGACAGGGTTAGAAGCATCTTCCCTTTGCCTTCGAACATCCTCCTTTGGCCTGACGGCCTAATTGCATTCCGCCACAAGTGACCGCTATAACTCCATGGCCTCAATGGGGTGCCACCGCAACCCTTTAAACACCAAGTCATTTCTGCACTTCCAAATACGCCATAGCCCAAAAGCAATTTCCTGCAGAAGTTCTAGCCTCATTCCACTGTCATGGACTCTGTGGCAGAGGCGTGACCACTCATTCCGCTTCCTCGTTTTTGAAATATTGCATCACAACTCATGCTTCCAGTGCTTCGTATCGTCATCAGTAAACTCATTCACCATGAAAGGCATCCCGTTACTTAAACTTTTGACCATACATGTCGAAGGAATAGGAAGACACAGATCCAAGTACGTTCGAATACTCTTCCCATCTCCAACTCTCCATCACATACCTCTCTCAGCAATCATATTCACTACCATGAATGAGCAGCTTCTTATTTGTATGACAAGGAGTAAGACAAGGTTTACAGTCCATCATATTCACTTTCTGTAACAAGTCTTTGACATACTTGGCCTGATGAATAAAGAGTCCCTGAGATTGATACTCAATCTGTAATCCAAGAAAAAGAATTTAAGAACCCCAAATCTTTCATTTCAAACTCTTTGGTTAATTGAGTAATTACATTTTGAACATGCATATCATCATAACCAATGAGAATGATATTATAACAAAAGAACAATAATGGAAGAACCATCACACTTCACAAAGAGAGAGGGGTTTGCATAAGACGATTGGAAGCCTAACTTGAGAAGAAAACCTGAAAACCTGTCATTCTAGGCTCTGGGAGCTTGCTAAAGTCCATACAGAGATCTCTCCAATTTGCATACATAATCTGGACAAGTAGGATCCACCAAACATTGAGGTTGAGGCATGTAGACTTCTTCCTAAAGGAACCCATGCAGAAAATCATTCTTGACATCTAACTGTTTGAGCTTCAGTTATGAGATGCAGCTAAGGACATGACTAACCTAACTATGTTTGGTTTAACCACAAGAGTAAAGGTTTCATAATAGTCAAGACCAACCTCTTGTGAATACCTCATAGCTACTAATCTAGCTTTATACCTTGCCACTGAGCTATCCGAATTCTTCTTAATATTGCACATCCACTTACATCCTACAAGATTCTTATCAGGTGGTAGAGGTACAAGCTTCTAAGTTTTTTGCTGAATTAAAACATCCATTTCCTCTTTCATGGCAGTTTTCCATTGAACATATGTGATTGCAATACTAAGGGGCTGAGGTTCTTTGAGAGAAGAATCCTTATCTGAGCACTAAACACCTTCTTCTTAGAAATCCCAGACTTGGATCTGGTTTGCATTGGATGACAATTTTGAGAAATAATACAAATTAGTTGAAGATCGTCAACCTGAGAAATTGGAGTATCTGGATTGTCTTCTGAATACACAGAGGTTATGACTTCTGTGTGAGAACTTGGACTACTTGAATGAGAAAAAAGATCACCAGAACTATTGTGTTGGAGTGAGCTGGACTGAGTAACAAGCTGAGGTCTAGGAGTGACATGAACAGAAGAACACTTGGATGGTGGAAACAAAGTATCAGTGAGAGAACTGAACTTGCTTTCATCAAACAGCACATGTAGGATACAAGCAGCTTATGACCTTTGAGGAAAAAAACATATATATCCCTTATATTGTGTAGCATACTTCAGAAAAATACACTCAGTGGTTTTAGGTTCAAGCTTGTTAGCTCTGTATGGTTTCATGGAAGAATAATACAGACGGCCAAAAATTCTTTAAGTGTTCAAGCCTAGATGGAGAGTTACACAACAATTCAAAATGAGACTTCATATGCAAAACAGGTGTAGGCATTCTGTTTATGAGAAATGTGATGCGAGATTTATACGCACACAAATTAAACCCTCTTTTTATCAATTGTAGTGAAGAATGTAAGTAGGGATCGTTCTGGACCGGGGATTAGGAGGGATTATTAATCACTTGGATTTATCTCAAAAACGTAAAAACACAATATAAAACACTATACTAGACTCAAGGAATGCAAAACTAAACTTTAAATCACCAAAACAAACCAAAAGACTCAAAACAGCACCAAAACACTCAAAACTGCCTTAAAAACACAATCTGGGCAGTTTTGAACACTAGACACAACTTTGGACGAAAATTGGTTTTACTTTGACCTAAGACACTTAAAAACACAAACTAAAGTGATTTCTAACTACTATGACTCAACAAAGTAAAGGGGGATTGGTTTTGGACGAATTTAAAAACAAAACAAACTTTTTAAATTAGAACAGATTGTAAAACGAATTTGATGGAATTGAATGGATGGGAAGCTAGCTAAGGGGTTCATCTCCACACATGTTATACTTGCATATAAAACGATTTCCAATTGCTTTTCAATAACCCATGAATTCTCAACGCCCCAAGTTAATTAGGTTCGCTTAAATTAACCTTCAGATTTTCCTAACGTTATTGAATTGGATGATTGCATACGACAACCCAAAACATTCCCCACAAGTCCCCTACATGATTGCATAATAGAGATACAAGCAAGAATCATTAAGTTCTATGAAAACCATAAGCATTGACGAAGCACTTGTTACTATGATTGCATGAAACTTATGCCAAGAATTTACTTAACGCGATTGAGATCATCAACCTTTACTACTTGTGAATATAATTCCATAACGATTAGGTGAAATTTCCTTATATCCTAGCATCCAATTTATGCATGATAATTAAGCGTGCACTCTCAACCAACACACACAAATCAATGTAATTCACATAGATAAGTAAATTGAATTCACAACTTATGAAACGCAATTAGAAGTAATCAAATCATATAGCAAGTATGTTCATGGTTTCGAATCCCCCCCTAGCCAAGGGGGGGTTTAGTTCCTCATACGCACAAAACAAAGAGAATTGAAATTAAACATTGAATTCAAAGGAAAAGAAACACCTAGAAATTCCAGCGACGCGAACTCGAATTGCATGAACTCCCGAGCTTCCTTCTCCTCCTCCTTGGTGCGGCAAGGGTCTAGGGACAGGTTTAGGGCCTTAGGTGTATGGATGCATGGTTATGGAGGGATGTAGTAGTGTTTAGGGGAAGGGGATGGTGCGGCAAAGCTTAAAACTAAGGAGAAAGGTGTTTTGTGGCTGCGGCAAGGGTGTGGAGAGGGTTGGACGAATTTCTGGAATTAATCAATGTGTATGAGAGGTGGTGATCTGATCTAGGGGTTAATATGAGTATATATAGGCACTTAAAACCCTAGGGTAATCAGATATGGACTTGAATAACCCAAATCCACAAGGAAATAGGCTTAGAAATCAGAAATAGAAAGGGATAATGCTTCCTAGGTGCGGCAGGTAAGGAGATAAGGTGATAAGGCTTCTAGAATGCCTTGCAAGGCAAGGGAAATCAGCTTTCTAGAAGGATTTGGGGCGCCACCTTTGTAGGAGATAAGATAAGGTTCCTAGAAACATGTTTTAAGGGCCAAATTTGTAGGAAAAAGGGATAAGGGTGCAGCACCTTTGTAGGGATAATGTTAGGGCTTCTAGAAAGCCTAAAAACTAAGGGGATTTGGATAAAACCCACGGCAAAGATAGGATAGGGCATCTATGGCTTCTAGAAACCCTCCAAGATAAGGTAAAGTGCAAGGCATCCCTATAGGATTAGGATAAGGTGTCCTAAAGTGTTTAGGACTCCTCTTTGTGGCTGAAAACCTTGTGCATTAGGATTAGGAAAGCTAATCCTTCTTCATCTTGGAATTCTTCTCCTTCTTGGACTTGGAAAGCTTCTTTGTTGCTTCACTTGAGACCATATGGATTTTGACTTTCCTTCATCAAGTAGGAAACCTTATTTGAGTAGGAATCTTCATTCTTCTAGGAATCCTAATTCAACTAGGAAACCCATTTTAACTAGGAATCCTAATTCAACTAGGAAACCCATCTTCCATTTAGGGACTTTCCTACTTCAACTAGGAAACCTTGCTCAAGTAGGAATCATCATCTTCAAGTCTTCAATTTCGTCCATCCTCTTGGCTCCAAGCATATGATGTCCATTCCAAGCTCTAATTTGCTCCAAAAGGCTCCAAAATGCATCCTTTTGCATACTTTGCCCTTAAAACCTGAAAACACATAGAACTAGCTTAAAAGACTACTTTACTAAGGAAAAACACTATAAATGCACAAAAACAAGCTAAACTAAGGTGCGTAAATATGCTCCTATCAAATTCCCCCACACTTAGCTTTTGCTAGTCCTCGAGCAAAACAAAATGAAACAAAGTAAATAAACGAAGTAAAACGAGTAAAACGCAACCTACACCTTCCAACAATCGCCTCAGGGATTTCCAATGCACATGACATGTTAAAAATCATCATTCCCACAGATTTTAGCCATCTTTACGCTTAAGCATTTACTTAATCATAGTCACTACTCATTAGTTCACAAATAACCAATTAAAACATGATTTTGAATGTAGTAACATGCCTTAGAGAATTTCCTCAATTCCTTACTAGATATGCACTCAATTTTCACACAGATTTTCGGACTACACACCCTATACTAGTTATATGTGAGAAGATAGATGTAAATATGAAAACGAATGCTCACATATATGTATGACAAAGAAGCACTTTCCGGAGTTAATAACATGTTTAGATATGATCTCATGAATGGAACGCTACTACTTAGATGCGAGAACCAGTGACACCATATGCTCGTACCAATTTTAGACTCCACAAATTGAGACACATAACACTCAAGATTAAAGTCAAGAGTTGTAACGGGGCTAGGGGTATTGGCTAACAAAGAAAGGTAAAGGATAAAACAACCGTTCTTTACACAATAGTAAGCAAAGCAATGAACTTGATACTTAGAATTCACTTTAGAGTGCAGAAAATAACTTTAAACACAAAGGGGAACACACGTGCATACTTAGGGTCAAATGCAACGTTTTGGACCCTTCTTTCAATAACCAACAACTTAGAGCTCATTTTCACTCTTTCAACTCCTTTTCATACTTTTCACAACTTTTTCTTTTTTTTCTTCTTATTTTCCACGAATTTTCTTTTCTCTTTTCTTTCTCTCTTTTTTTTTTTTTTTCTTTTCTTTGCCGTGCCTCATTCAAGACTTTGGCACACCCATATATCAAGAATCCTTCCCCCACACTTGTTTTCTACAATGCAATGATAAACAGGAATTCATCTTTGAGTTATGCTTTTACTATGCTTCAAGAACAAAGGTATGGGTGGTCCTACTCTAGGCTAGGTGACGATAATTGTGGGTTAACAAAGAAAGTAGGCTACACAAGGCTCAACTGGGTTAAATCCTACAAACAAATGAAATAGGGAAATATGGCAATTTGGCTATGGTGGTTACTACTAACTTCATCTTGAATATGTGTTATGCAATTCAATAACATGTTTTGAATGAAATTGGCATGAGTTCTAGTATTTGGAACTAAATGATGAAACGCCTTCTAAGTAGTAACCAAGCAAAGAAAAATGAGATCATGCAACGACTTTAGAAAACAAGAATGCACAGATTTTAACTCTCCAAATAAACGTTTAGGCTCAAGTCTCACAAGGTTGTAGCATTAGTTTGAGTTCCTTCCTTCAAGTATGTTACAAAAACTAATTTTTTTCTTTTTGATTACATGTGAAGTCATAAGTTATAACCACAACCAAGCATAAACAAAGAGTAAATCAAACTTTCATCCATGTTAATCATTCTCTTTAACAGTCATGCAATTACAAACCGAATCCTCATCATTGTGTTGGAAGGTACCCTAAGACACAAACAAACACACAAAAACAACTTAAAAACAACTCTTTTTGGGTTTTCAAAACAATTTTTTTCAATTTTTTCTGGGATTTTCGGATTTTTAGAACAACAAACTCTAAAACACTCTAAAACGGCTTAAAACACTTAAAAACAGCAAGAAACAACATTTGAAATTATGGGTGACAAAACCCTACGAATTTGCATCAAAACATTTTGGTTACCCCCCCATACTTAAATCAAACATTGTCCTCAATGTTTCAAGCATAGACTCACACAAATAACAAACAAACAAACAAAACAACATCTAACAACCTAACATGGCAGAAACGAAATAGCAACAAAGAGAAGAGTTTAGGAACGCAAATCTGGAATTGGAGTGCTTTCTAGGTCTTCCTTTGTTGAATGCATGGGTTGCCTCCCAAGTAGCGCTTGCTTTAACGTCGTACAGCCGGACGAACATTCTTCTTATCCTCTCTTGGAGCCCACGGCATGGAGTGGGATGTCCTCCACAACTTGCCCTTCAACACTTTCGTAATATGGCTCTATGAATGGGAGGGGATAGTGATCCTCCCTAATGGTGGTATTTTGGTTCCGAAAGTCCATGTAAATGCTCCCACCACCTTTATATCGATTGGTCACCTGCACCAAAGAAGGTAACAACCTATTAGTTGAAATGGGAATTGAAATTGGGATTGACGACTTACAAACATATTGTGGTGAAGGCTCAAAATCGGCAGCCCTATCAACAATGTCACCATGGCTACTTTCGGCCATGTTGGGTGGTTGTAGGGCAATCACTCCAAGTTCTTCTCCAATGGTGGTTCTTGATACATCCTTCTTGATAAGTGTGGATCCTTTCGGCCCTATATCCTTATGCACATGTATGACAAAACAAGAATGACTATCATTAGGCTTCTTAATAGAATCATAAACACTGAATTTAATTATATCACCACCAAACTCCATTGTTAGTGCTCCTTTGGCCACATCAATCTTTGTTTGGGCTGTTTTCAGGAACGGTCTTCCAAGTAGGAGTGGCAAGGGTGGAGAATGAACCGAATCGTCCATTTCAAGCACATAAAAATCCGCCGGGAATATCAAGTTATTCACCTGCACTAAAACATCTTCCAAAACTCCCTTTGGATAAGCATTAGATCTATCGGCCAATTGAATAATCACACCATCATTTTTCAATTCACCAAGGTTCATTGAAGCATAAATAGAGTAGGGCATGACGTTAATTGAAGCCCCTAAGTCTAACATAGCATTTTCAAACTTAGTTTGACCAATAATACAAGGAATTGTAAAGCTACCTGGATCCTTGCATTTTGGTGGTAACTTCCTTTGTAAAACAGCGGAAACGTTTTCACTTACCCGTACTACCTCTTTCTGTGACGCCCTCTTCCTTGTAGTGCACAATTCTTTCAAGAACTTAGCGTATTTGGGCACTTGCTTTATGGCATCTAGGAGCGGGATATTGACTTGAACTTTCCGAAACGTCTCCAAAATGTCCTTTTCCGCTTCTTCTTTCTTTGTTTGCTTAAACCTACTAGGAAAAGGAACATTCGCAGGAAAATCATTAGTAGGAACCGAACTTGACACGTTTTTACCTTTATTGGATGAATTGGGCGACTTGGGATCACTTGGAACTTGCGGCACATTTGGTTCCTCCTTGGCCGTGAGTGGCCTTTGCTCCTCTTCTTCAATTCTCAACTCGTCCTCCTCGTTGGAACGTGACTTGGATGGTTTGAGGTCAGATCCGACTTGCTTTCCACTTCGCAAATGTATAGCTTTTGCAGATTCGAATCCACCTCTCGGATTGACCACCGTTGAGCTAGGCAACCTTCCTTGCTCACGAAATTGCCCCATGAATTCGGCAATCTGTCCCACTTGCTTCTCCAAGTTGTCCACCCTCTTGTCTTGGATTTGCCTCTCTTTGTTTTGAGTTTGGACTTCCTGCGTCAAAGTAGTAAGTAATTGAAAAATCTTATCATTATCACTTGAATTACCTACATTGCTTTGGGCAGGTTGTGCTTGGGCTTGTGGTGGTGCCAACGGCTTTTGATAGAAACCCGGGGGTTGTTGCCTAAATCCGTTTTGTTGTTGACCTTGTTGGGGGTCTCGCCATTTGAAATTCGGATGATCACGCCAACCGGGATTGTAAGTATTAGAAAACGGATCACCACGTGTTTGGTATTGGTTGCCATATCCCACGGCATTGAGTGTCTCCCACCCTCCATTCTCGATCAATTGTGGGCACTTGTCCGTAGGGTGTCCTTGCATGGAGCATACGCCACAAGAAGCTACGGTTTTGACTTTTGGACCTTCCACCACCTGAGAAAGCAACGTAGTAAGGTTAGCCATTTGATTTTGAAGTTCGGTTATGGCACTTACCTCATTGACTTGGTGTTGCCGTGGGGTACTCCTCTGTCCAACGCCTTCATATTGTTGAGCGTTCAACGCTCGATTAGCAATCAACATCTTTGCAGCCGTAGGGATCTTGTCCACCAATGCTCCTCCCGCTGAGGCATCTAGCATTTGACGTTCAATAGGTAGAAGTCCCTCGTAAAAGTATTGTAGAAGTAGTTCCTCCTTCATTTGATGCTGTGGACATGAAGCAACAAGAGATTTAAAACGTTCATAATAAGTAGGAAAAGATTCACCTTCATCTTGTTGAATTCCACTTATCCTTTTTCGTAGGAGGATGACTCGAGAAGTTGGGAAAAACTTCTCCAAGTAAGCTCGTTTCATGCTCTCCCATGATGTGACAGTTCCGGGAGCCAATTCGTACAACCAATCTTTCGCTTTCTCTTGGAGAGAAAAGGGAAAGGCCTTCATCTTCAAGATGCTCTCATCCACGTTCACCGGGGTCATGCTTGAGCAAACGACTTCAAACTCCTTCAAATGCTTGTTCGGATCTTCCATGGATAGCCCATGGTACTTCGGAATGTGATGTAACAGGCTTGACTTCAATTCGAACTCGGCAGTCTTGTCTTGAGCCGCCCTTGGGTATTGGATGCACAAGGGTGCGGCATTGGCCAATCCCGAAGCGGAAAGCTCCTTGATTGTTCGGTTGTCCGCTGCCATGTCTTCCACTTCTTCTTCAAATTCAGAAACGGACTCGGAACTTGCACTTGATTCACTAGGTTCCGGGTTCTTCCTCTTACGTCTCAACTCACGCTCAAAATCGTCGTCAAAGTCTAAAATATGTTCGTGAACCGGATTAGAACTCCGAGTCATAAACAAGTACCTCAAACAAGAAACAAAATAACATAAGAATCTGATCTAATAAGAAAAACGAAAATAACAATCCAAGGGATTAGCAAAGTTGCTAATCCCCGGCAACGGCGCCAAAATTTGATGCGAGATTTATACGCACACAAATTAAACCCTCTTTTTATCAATTGTAGTGAAGAATGTAAGTAGGGATCGTTCTGGACCGGGGATTAGG
This sequence comes from Pyrus communis, assembly GCF_963583255.1. NCBI lineage: Eukaryota > Viridiplantae > Streptophyta > Magnoliopsida > Rosales > Rosaceae > Pyrus > Pyrus communis. The sequence goes on along the minus strand of NC_084819.1, from coordinate 8,570,410 downwards.
AGGGATTATTAATCACTTGGATTTGTCTCAAAAACGTAAAAACACAATATAAAACACTATACTAGACTCAAGGAATGCAAAACTAAACTTTAAATCACCAAAACAAACCAAAAGACTCAAAACAGCACCAAAACACTCAAAACTGCCTTAAAAACACAATCTGGGCAGTTTTGAACACTAGACACAACTTTGGACGAAAATTGGTTTTACTTTGACCTAAGACACTTAAAAACACAAACTAAAGTGATTTCTAACTACTATGACTCAACAAAGTAAAGGGGGATTGGTTTTGGACGAATTTAAAAACAAAACAAACTTTTTAAATTAGAACAGATTGTAAAACGAATTTGATGGAATTGAATGGATGGGAAGCTAGCTAAGGGGTTCATCTCCACGCATGTTATACTTGCATATAAAACGATTTCCAATTGCTTTTCAATAACCCATGAATTCTCAACGCCCCAAGTTAATTAGGTTCGCTTAAATTAACCTTCAGATTTTCCTAACGTTATTGAATTGGATGATTGCATACGACAACCCAAAACATTCCCCACAAGTCCCCTACATGATTGCATAATAGAGATACAAGCAAGAATCATTAAGTTCTATGAAAACCATAAGCATTGACGAAGCACTTGTTACTATGATTGCATGAAACTTATGCCAAGAATTTACTTAACGCGATTGAGATCATCAACCTTTACTACTTGTGAATATAATTCCATAACGATTAGGTGAAATTTCCTTATATCCTAGCATCCAATTTATGCATGATAATTAAGCGTGCACTCTCAACCAACACACACAAATCAATGTAATTCACATAGATAAGTAAATTGAATTCACAACTTATGAAACGCAATTAGAAGTAATCAAATCATATAGCAAGTATGTTCATGGTTTCGAATCCCCCCCTAGCCAAGGGGGGGTTTAGTTCCTCATACGCACAAAACAAAGAGAATTGAAATTAAACATTGAATTCAAAGGAAAAGAAACACCTAGAAATTCCAGCGACGCGAACTCGAATTGCATGAACTCCCGAGCTTCCTTCTCCTCCTCCTTGGTGCGGCAAGGGTCTAGGGACAGGTTTAGGGCCTTAGGTGTATGGATGCATGGTTATGGAGGGATGTAGTAGTGTTTAGGGGAAGGGGATGGTGCGGCAAAGCTTAAAACTAAGGAGAAAGGTGTTTTGTGGCTGCGGCAAGGGTGTGGAGAGGGTTGGACGAATTTCTGGAATTAATCAATGTGTATGAGAGGTGGTGATCTGATCTAGGGGTTAATATGAGTATATATAGGCACTTAAAACCCTAGGGTAATCAGATATGGACTTGAATAACCCAAATCCACAAGGAAATAGGCTTAGAAATCAGAAATAGAAAGGGATAATGCTTCCTAGGTGCGGCAGGTAAGGAGATAAGGTGATAAGGCTTCTAGAATGCCTTGCAAGGCAAGGGAAATCAGCTTTCTAGAAGGATTTGGGGCGCCACCTTTGTAGGAGATAAGATAAGGTTCCTAGAAACATGTTTTAAGGGCCAAATTTGTAGGAAAAAGGGATAAGGGTGCAGCACCTTTGTAGGGATAATGTTAGGGCTTCTAGAAAGCCTAAAAACTAAGGGGATTTGGATAAAACCCACGGCAAAGATAGGATAGGGCATCTATGGATTCTAGAAACCCTCCAAGATAAGGTAAAGTGCATGGCATCCCTATAGGATTAGGATAAGGTGTCCTAAAGTGTTTAGGACTCCTCTTTGTGGCTGAAAACCTTGTGCATTAGGATTAGGAAAGCTAATCCTTCTTCATCTTGGAATTCTTCTCCTTCTTGGACTTGGAAAGCTTCTTTGTTGCTTCACTTGAGACCATATGGATTTTGACTTTCCTTCATCAAGTAGGAAACCTTATTTGAGTAGGAATCTTCATTCTTCTAGGAATCCTAATTCAACTAGGAAACCCATTTTAACTAGGAATCCTAATTCAACTAGGAAACCCATCTTCCATTTAGGGACTTTCCTACTTCAACTAGGAAACCTTGCTCAAGTAGGAATCATCATCTTCAAGTCTTCAATTTCGTCCATCCTCTTGGCTCCAAGCATATGATGTCCATTCCAAGCTCTAATTTGCTCCAAAAGGCTCCAAAATGCATCCTTTTGCATACTTTGCCCTTAAAACCTGAAAACACATAGAACTAGCTTAAAAGACTACTTTACTAAGGAAAAACACTATAAATGCACAAAAACAAGCTAAACTAAGGTGCGTAAATATGCTCCTATCAAAATGTGGCAGTGGCATAGGCATGAAACCAAAATTTTGAGGGTAAAGAAGCTTTTTCTAGAAGGGTAATTGATGCCTCTGTAACATGCCTATTTTTTCTCTTAGTTAAACCGTTATACTCTGGGTATATGGGCATGATATCTAATGTAAAATGCCTTTAGTGGTAAGAAACTGTTGAAAATAATATACTCTCCACCCCAATCCCTTTGCAATATTTTTACATGAGCAGCAAAGTAATTTGAGATAGAGGAAAGAAAATTAACAAAGACATTGAACACTGCAGCTTTCTTCATTATAGGGAAAATCCAAGCATATCTTGTACATTCATCTATAATGGAAACATAATATTTGTAGCCTTCAATAGACAAACTAGGTGAATGACCCCAAACATCAATGTGAATTACTTCAAAAGGTGTAATAGACTTTGAAGCAATTACAGGGAAAGGTAATTTGGTAAACTTGCCTTGCAAGCAAGCTTTACAAGTATAAGGTTTTGAGTTACAAGTAAATGGTATATTTAATTTACAAAGTGCTGCAGTGACTACTAAGTGTGCGGGATGTCCTAATCTGCAATGCCACAACTCATATGAAACATTTTGACCAGCAAATGCAACTCGAGAAGAGGAATGAGAAATAAGCCTCTGTGGTTTGAGAATGGGAAGAGGGTACACTGCTTTGTTACTTAGTCCTTGGTAGAGCATTTTCCCAGTGACCTTGTCCTGTATGCAAAGTGAAACATCATCAGCCATATATCTACACTTATCATCTCTGCACAATTGATTCATAGATAATAAGCATTGAGACCATTTTGGTACTTGTAACACAAAATTCAACCTAAAATTATGTGATTTATTGGGAAAAGAAAAAGGACAAATATGTTTGATAACCAAATTGTCTCATTAGTTGGATAAGTAGTTACCATTTTCAAATTTGACAGGTCAGAGGTTATATGATTGGTTACTCCAGAGTCAAGAACCAAAACTCCTGCTAAGGGGCTAATGAGGAAGGACCATTTCTCACTTGCATTGCAATGGCAGTATGAGACTGTGACATGTTAAGCTAGTAAATATGTGACATAGCAAGAGGTTTCAACTGTGAACCTTGAGTCTGTGAAGACATGACTTGAGTAGGACCAAATTGAGGCCATAAATGAGCTTGACCATAAGGTGAACCATGCATTGAGGATTGAAAACCTTGAGAGGATCCTCCTAGAAACATCTAATAAGATGACTTGTTCTTATCACAACATGTAGCAGTAGTGTAACCAACCTTATCACATATTTGACAACCATATTGAAAATAGTTTAAAGCAGAATGACCCTTTTTATCATAGATTTGACATATTTGAAGTGGATTGTAATTCTTAGACATTGATTGTTGTGAACCACTATATTGAGAGACGGGAGAAGAATTGAAAAGACCACCATTGAACTAAGTCTGAGAATAACCTAATTGAGGGAAAAACTATGAATTGGAGCCATTGTACTGACCTCTAGAGCCATTGGAAGGTCCAGAGTAAAACCTTTTCCCTTTACCTTTGCCTTTGAAATTGTTGCCCCTAAAATTATCATATGAACCATAACCATTTTGAGTAGCAAAAGCCATAGGGACATAAGGCATAGGTAACTGTTGAAAGCCTTGAGGAAACTGCTAAAATCCTTGAGATGACATGTTTGATAATGTTACAAATGACAAAGAAGCACCAAATGCAAAACCATAACATTGAGACATTGGTGCAAACTATGTCCCAAAGGGACCACCTTGTTCAAAATTAGAACCAGAGGTTTGAGTAAACATGGCAGACATCAAATGAATTTGTTTAGTAGAGTGATCCATAGTGGTTTCCTTAACTTTCAATTGAGACCTCAAATCTTTGACTGAAACTAGGTTCTCCTTACCACAAATAACTGCCTTGATTATGTTATACTCACTAAGTAGATCCCTCAGTGCAACAATAACAATGTCCTCATCAGAAATAGGGACACCAACACCTGCTAATTGATCTCTTGATTCTTTGATCATTTGAAGATATACATCAACATATTCAGGTCATTTTTTAATGTTCTGGAGATCAATCTTGAGTTATACATTGCTTGTTCTAGTGACACTAGAAAAACCTTCTCGAAGATTTATCCACATCTTTTTTGAACTCTGATAACCAATGATGCAAGATAACACAGAAGGTGACAATGTAGCAAAAATTAAGGTCATCAAACCTTTGTCATGAATTTTTCATATTTTGTATGCATCAGACACAATCTGGTTATTTTCAACAGTTTCTTCCCCATATTCAAAATCCCTAAATTGATTAGGACATAGGATAGAGCCATGCACAAAACCAATAATCCTAATTCCTTCTAGTAATAGATCCATTTAAACATTCCAAGTAACGTATTTCACCATTACAAGGTTACCAATATTCAGAACTTAGGACGAAATTAGAGACTACATAAAAGCTAACTAAGCAGAATTCACCATTATTTCCAGAAATACAACACAGATGGACTGAAGAAGGAAGAACAACTTGTACGCAAAAAATCAACAATCTTGAGCAATTTCAACACTCAAGAGTAAATCACTACCAAGAAAGTAGCACTCAACAACAACAATCAACAATCAACCACAAAAACAAAACATTGAGTAATACAAATCAAGAAATCCCCAAATCCTAGGGTTTGGAAATATCATACACTTGTAAAATCACATATCAATAATTTTGAGTAGAAAAGTAAGAAGAGCTACAGAACCTGAAGTAATGAGTTCATAGAAACGATTAACAACACTCACCAACTGTATCGATTGAGAGAATCAACACAACATGAACAACGAGCTTCGAAGAACTTAGTAAACTAGAACATGAAATGAGTCAGAGAAATAACAACCAACACCGAGCGTAACCAGAGAAAAGTAAGCGAAAGCAAGATAGATCGTCAACTGGATATGTCAGCCATTCTCGCTGAAAATACCATAATAACAGTGTGAAAACTTAGGAACGAAGCAACCGAGAGAGAGAGCAGGAGAGAGAGAGAGCAAGAGAGAGAGAGAGAGAGAGAGAGAGAGAGAGTAGAGAAGGAAAGTTTGTTAAAACTGAATATTTTCTTTCATTGAACTTGTGTGTAATAATTACAACTGTTGGTATTTATACATTAATGGTATACCACTCAATTAACTAATTAAAGACATGACCAATGATAAACAGAAACTTGTCACAATCCTATGCACTAATAATCTCATCAACTTTATCACCTTATACCTTGTAAGATGCCCTTCCATCCCCACAAAGTTTTCCTTCCCTTTTTGGTAGTCAAGAAGGATCCTCCCTTGTGATATTGCTCATGTAAAAGCTTTGAAGTTAGAGTTTCAGGATGATGAATAATTCTCCAAGCAATCTTAGCTAGCCTAACTGAATTATAGCATTGCAAATCTCGAAAATCAAGACCGCCATTCTGCTTATATTGTGTCATTTTTTGCTAGGAAGCCCAGTGCATGCCTTTTCCATTCTCCTGACCTCGGCACCAAAAATTCGAAATCATACTACCCATTTCATTGCATAGACAGACTAGGATTTTGAAACAAGACATAGCATAAGTAGGGATTACAATAGCCACCGCTTTGATCAGAACGTCATTTCCCGCCAGTCATAGGAGTTGCTCGGGCCATCCATTGACTCTATATTCATGTTTTTTTCTAACATTCTCAAAATTGCTTTCTTCGAGTGCCCAAAATCGAATTGCAGCCCCAAATATTTACCAAATCGGCTCATGCTTGTATTTTTAAGATTTAAGCAATCCTCTTTTTTCCTCCATTTTGGGTAGGTAGATCCAAGGTAAAGAAAAATTTTGTCCATATTAACCAATTACCTCGATGCATTAGCATAGAAATCGAGGATATCCAAAATTCCATGGGCTTCCAATTATGTTGCATGACAAAAAACCACATAATCATCTGCAAAAAGAATATGTGATATCGATATACTATCAGGGGCAAACCCTAAAGCCATCTAAAGCCTTCCTTTCTTCATTTCTTCTGAGCAATGTGATAGGAGCATATTTATGCTACTTAGTTATGTTGTTTCCTTGCATTTAGTGAGTTAATTACTATTTATTTTAGTCTTTTAAGCTATTTTCGTATGTTTTTAGGTCCTAATGGAAAAAGGAGCAAGAAAGGGCATTTTGAAGCTAAATGGAGCAGTTTTGGGCATGGATTGGATAGCTTAACCATGGAGGAAAGAGGATGGACGAAATTGAAGTCAAGAAGGGCTAGGAAAGGCTACAAATCTAGAGAAAGAAGTCCAAATGCAAAGATGATAAGGAAATAGCAAGAAATAAGGAACCTTATCCAACCTTATCTTATCTTATCTTATCTTATCCAACCTTATCCTTTCCTAACTCTAACATTATCTTATCTTACCCTATCCAAACCAGATTAGGACTTAAATCTAGCTAATTAGAGGGGATTAGTTATACATTTAAACACCTAATTCAGATTTTAGAAGCATAAACCCTTTGTATGCCGCATGTAGGCCATCCCTTGTAGGTTTAGGAGTTGTAATCCTTCCTCTATACCTATGCTGTGTGTTCTTGTCCCCTTAGGGTTAGGAATCTGCCCTAAATATTCTTTCTAGAACATCTTATCCTCCTCCCTACAAATGTGCCGCACCTATCCTTCTAGAACCCCCTAAAACCATGTCGTGCACTACCTATTCCATTCCCTTTTGGTTTCTGCCAAGACTTAACCCTTTTCCCATGGGATTGTGCAATCTTTTTCCTTCACTAATTGTGCATAATTAGCCTATAAATACAGTCCTATGCCGCACCATTCAAATGATCCACTCACTCATTCATTCATTCATTCATACTTTCAGCCATCAAACACCACAATTCACCCAACACCACCCAAGGGAATGCCGTGCATGCCATTGGACTGTGGCGCGTTTCTTGGTTCTTTTTATCCTTAGTCTTAGTTTAATGTTTATGTTAATTTGGTTTTCAATTATGATGAACATGAGGAACTAATTTCTTTTTAGTTGGAGGTGAATTCGAAGCCATGATTATATGTTTTATATGAATTGATTACGTCCGGTTATTGTTTCTTAAGGCATGAATGTGATGTGCTTATCTAAGTTATTAAAACTTGTTTATGTATGTGGGTTGGGGGTCGACACTTCATTTGCATGCATAAATTTGATGCTAGAATATAAGGGGGTTTCACGTAGTAGTTATTCACTTATATTCACAAGTAGTGAAGGTTGCTAGTCACAATCGCGTTAAGTAAATCCTTGGTATAAGTCTCATGCGTTTCATAGTGATGAATGTCTTGTCAATGTTTATGGTTTTCACAAAACTTAATGACTTTTGATATGTATCTTTAATATGTGTTTCATATAAAAAACTTGAGAAAGATAATTTGGTTGTAATGCGTTTTCATTCAATTCAATGAAATAAGGAAAATTTGATGGTTAGTTGCGCGATGCAACTAACTTGGGCCGTTGTCATTCATAGTCTAAAGGAATAATAACTGGAAATTGGTTTATATGCATATATCATGCATGGAGAAGAACCCTTTAACTAGCCTTTCACCCATTAATTTCACTTAAATTCGTTTTTCCAAAGTGTTTTCTACAAAGTTTTTGTTTTAAGTTTAAAATTCGTCAAAAACAATCCCCTTTCATTTTGTCTTCTTATTTGAGTCAAAACTTGTTTTCTTTGAGTCGTTTGAGCCAAGTTAAGGTTTATTTTCGTCCAAAACACTTGTTGAGTCTAAAATTGAGTCTTTTTTATTATTGGTTGCTGTTTTAAGTGTTTAAAGTTAGTTTTGAGTCTATAGAGTCTGGTTTAGTGTTTTTGAGTCTTATTTGTGTTGATTAGCATCCCTAGTTAATCCCCGGTCTAGAACGATCCCTACTTACATATCTACTACAATTGTCACAAATAGGATTTAATTTGTGTGTCAAGTTAATTTTCACATCACAATGCTGTAAAATCCACGACACATATAAGAAAAAGAAAAGGAGAAAGCGGGTTTGCTTGCCTTAAACCACACTGAGGAATGATGTAACCTGTAGGGGACCATTGATCAGAATACTATAGCAAACTGATGTTATGCAAGCTTGTATCCATTTATAAAAAGTCTCATGAAAGCCCATTCTCTTCAACATTGCTAGAACTAATACCTACTCCACCCTATTGTAAGCTTTCCTCATTTCCAATTTTATAGCCATCATCGATGATTCCCCTACCACCAGATTCTTTAAAGAGTGGAGAGTTTCATGAACTACTAGAATGTTATCATTTATTTTCCATCATACAACAGAAGTTGACCGATTCCTGATGATAATCTGTGGTGTGATCTCCTTTAATCTGTTCATCAAAATCTTTGAAATCACTTTATAAGAGACATTGCATAATGAGATACTTCTAAACTGAGTCTTTTGCTTTGCACTTGTAATCTTCAGAATAAGAACCATGTGGGTGTGATTCATTTTCTGAAGCGTTTGCCCTAAGTGCCAAAAAGCTTCACCACCTTGATAATGTCTACTTTTATCATTTCCCAGTTACCATGGTAAAAAATCCCAGCAAAACCACCAGGTCTCGGGGAGTTTAATCAACTCATAATTTCCCTTGGACTACAACATTGTATCCACACAATCTAAGACCTCATGGATATCAAATTAAATGATAATTAATCAAATACTCATGCTTTAGGGATGCATATATTTTGAGTTCAACCATCTTATATTTTAGGGAAATACCCCAAAATGGGACATTTTCTTAATCTTGGGATAGAAATATGATTTTTTGAATATGCACACGTCATGCACATTCGCTGGACAAAAATAGGATTTTCCTACACCTTGAAATGACTTAATTGCCCTCGTATATAAATGGGCTATTTACTCCCATTTTCTGATTTCTCTCTCTTTTTACTCTCTCTCTCTCTCTGTCGAAGAACCCTAATGATGCACTCATTGTTTAGCAACCCACTTTACCAACGACAACCCTTTTCTCTCTCATCGATGGCCATCCTTTCACCAATCCCCTCTCTCTTCTATTTTCGTGTGCTTGTAGGTCCAATTGACTAAAGTGGCAACAAAGTGCAATTTGGAGCATTTTGGAGCAGTTTTGGGCTTGGAATGGATAGCACATGCTTGGAGCAAGGTGGATGGACGAAATTGAAGTTCAAGAAAAGCTAAGAATCTGCTAAAGAGATGGAAGAAATTAATTCAAGACTTAGAAGAAAAGGAATCAGCTACAAAGAAGGAAACATGAGTCAAACTTCCTTATTTTGACTTAGTCAATCCTAATCTTTTCCTACTTAACTTCTAGCTGTCAAGGGGGATTCCTAATTAATATAGGACACTTAAATATATGATCTAGAAGCCCTAATCCCAATCAAAGAGAGATGCCGCACCACCTTTCCCTTTCCCTTTCCCTTTCCCTTTCCCTTTCCCTCGCCATGCAAGACATGCCCTTTCCTTCTCTTTCCTTGCAGCAAATCTCTTTCCCTTTATCTCTAGGACCTGCCGCACCCGTGTTACCCTTTTCCTCTTGGATTCTGATTTTAATTGGCCTTTTTCCTTGTGGATTTGGAGTCCAAATCTTTCCCAAAACAATTAATTATGGCTGTGCTTTTCTCTCCTAAATTATATATAATCTGCAGCACAAAACCACTCAAAGAGGCCATTCACCACAATCCCTGACCATTCACTCCACCATCCAACCTATCCATCCATCCATCCTTCACCATATTTCTGCACCATACATTCATCCATCACTCAAACCTTCACCCACACCTTGTGCCGCAACAAAGAAGAAGAAGGAGGACCATAGGATGTGCTTGCCATTCAAGATCGGATTGTTGGAGCGTTTCTAGGTGTATTCAATCTTTTGTTTTCAATATTTAAGTTTAATTATTTTGTTTTGCGAACATGAGGAGCTAAACTCGTTTTAGCTAGAGGAGACTTTGAAACCATGATTATATTTGCAATATGAATTGATTACCTCCAGTTGTGATTTCATAAATTGTTAATGCAATTTACTTAACTGCTTGATTGATAACTTATTCTTGTATGTTGATTAAGGAAGCCTATTTAGTTTGCATGCTTGAATTTGATGCTAAAATGTAAGGGATTTTCACCTAATCGCTATGAACTTATATTTACAAGTGGTGGAGGTTGCTAGTCACAATCGTGTTCAGTAAATTCCTGGTAGGAGTATCATGTTGTTCATAGTTACGAATGCCTTGTCAATGCTTATGATTTTCACAAAGCTTAATGATCTTTGATTGTATCTTTATTATGTTGTTCATGTAGGAACTTTTGAAGAATAATTTGGTTGCCGATGCGTATTCCATCCAATTCAATGACTTAAGGAAAATGTAAAGGTTAATTAGTGTTGTTCACGATTAATCTGGGGTGTGGAGGTTCATGGTTAATTGGAAAAGCAACTGGAAATCGATTTGTATGCAAGTGTGTCATGTGTAGAGAAAGACCTTCTAGCTGGCCTATTACCCATTAATTCACCCAATTTCATATTAAACTTAGTTTGTTTCTGCAATTACCTGTTTTTACTTTAAATTCATCAAAACCAATCCCCCCTTTAATATTTCGTGTTTTACTTAGTTAGAACTTGTTTTAGTCTGTCTCCTTTAGTGTTTTGAGTCAAAGTTAAGTTAGAATTCGTCCAAAATCATTCTTAGCTTCTGTTTTGAGTCAATTCGATTATTTTGTTATGTTTTGAGTCTTTTTAGTTTGTTTTGAGTTCTTTGAGTCTAGTTAAGTGTTTTTAATCCTAGTTTTGTATTTTTGAGTCAGTTTTAAGTAGATTAGCAATCCCTCTTAATCCCCGGCCTAGAACGATCTCTACTTGCATTTATACTACAATTGTCAACAAAAGGGTTTAATTTGAGTGCTATTATATATCACATCAAATTTTTGGCACTGTTATTGGGGATAAGCAATTTTGCTAATCCCCCTTTTTGTTTCTGTTCGTTTTTTTTTTTTAGTTTTGATATTTGATTTAATTTTCTTTCTTTGATTTCAGGTACTAGTAAAGCAAGACATGGCAATTGCTAATATTCAAGCGCAAATGGCGAATCTTACTTCTCTTTTGTCATAGCATATCGAAAAGACCACAATGCAAAGTGTCCTTACATTTGCTGTTCCTATAGGCAAGGATATCAAACTAATCAACATCCTTAATTGATTGAGAATGGAGGTTGGGATAATGTCAATGCTTGGGGTGATCTTGGCCACAATCAATCAAGGAACAACCTGTTTTCCAACACTTACAATTCAAATTGGAGTGATCATTCAAATTTTATGTCGAGGGAACCTCAACAAGTTCAATAAGAAGGATATTGGTAGCCATCTGAGGAGTTCTATTCAAGACCTATGCAGCCACCACAGCCTCCCCCACAACAATTCCAATCGAATTCAAGTATGTCCATGGATAATGATAAAATTCTTGATGTACTAACTTCTTTGACGCAAGGCTTACAAAACCAAGCTAAGGAGATAAGCGAATTGCAAAATCAATTTGGAGAGATTTGCAAAATTCATGGGGCAAATTCAAGAACAAAGTGAACTCTCCAACTCAACTATTGTAAATTCAACGGGACATTTTGAAATCGCTGAAGCTATCACCTTGGGAAGTAGTATAGAGTTACTGTAAGAAGAAGAAGAGGTAGACAAGACCACGGCAAGCCTGCCCCAGCCTTCTAAAGATCTTACGCCATCCAATTCAGGTAAGATTGTTCCAAATTCAATTCTTTCTAACCCCATTCCACCAAATGTCCCTATTCCTTGCAAGTTCATGAATTCCAAGGAAGAAGAAAGTGAAAAAGACATCTTGGAAGCCCTTCCAAAGGTGCAAAGTAATATCCCGATTCTTGGTACAACAAATCAAGTTCCAGAATGTGTTGAATTGTTCAAAGGACTTTGTACAACAAGAAGAAAGATTCAAGATAAATAAGCGGCTGGGGAATATCAAGAATTCATCAAAGAGGATGTTCTTGAGACAACCAACCCCAAAGGAGTTGGATTTTATGACACAAGACAAGTCACAACCCACACATCAAATCTGACCGAGTGCAAGGTTCCTGAAACATTCAAAGAAGTGGTGTTTGTCCTTGAGTTCTTGTTGGACCACATAGGTAAGCCACCTCCTCGAATTTCAATTTCGTTTTCTACTAACAGGTTGTTGATGATTTAGGCACCCACTCTAGAATTTAAACCATTGCTGGATCATTTCAAGTATCACCTTCCATTCAAAGACCAATTCCATGTCGTGGGCACTAATGGAGTTTAAAAGAAGGTATCGTCCGGCTAGAAGACGTTAAAGAAAGCGCTTCTTGGGAGGCAACCCATGCATTCAAATAAAGAAGACCTAGGAATCTCCAATAATCCACAACCAGATTTGCGTTCCTAAACCCTACTCTTTATTGCTTTTACTTTGCCATGATAGTTGTGTTGTTTGTTTGTTTGACTGTGAGTCTTTGTTTGAAACATTGAGGACATTGTTTAATTTAAGTGTGTGTGTGTGTGTGGGGGGGGGGGGGGGGTAAACAAGCTGTTTTTGCATGATTTTCGTGGGATTTATTCACCTATCACTTCTAAAGTTGTTTCTCACTATTTTTAAGTGTTTTTAGCGTGTTTTGAAGTGTTTTCGTGTGTCTTAAACAGAAAATACGAAAATTTGAAAAAAAATTTAGAAAATGTTTTGAAAAACCCAAAATGAGTCGTTTTAGAGTCAGTTTTGATGTTTGTTTGTGTCTTAAGGTACCTTCCAACACAATGATGAGGATTTGGTTTTTAATTCCATGACTATTAAAGAAAGTTACAAACATGGATGGAAGTTTGATTTGGTCTTTGGTTTATGCTTAATTGTAGTTGTCGTTTACGAATTCACATGTAATCATAAAGAAGAAAATCAATTTTTGTAATATGCTTGAAGGAAGAAACTCAAATTAACGCTACAACCCTAAGAGACTTAAGCCTAAACTTTGTTTGGTGAGTTATTAATCTATGATTTCTTGTTTTCTAAAGTCGTTGCATGATCTCATTATTTCTTTGCTTGGTTGCTACTTAGAATGCGTTTTCATCATTATAGTTCCAAATACTAGAACTCATGCCCGTTTCATTCAAAGCATAAAATTGAGTGCATAACATACAATAAGATGAAGTTGTTTAGTTAAACCAGAGCCAAAAAGCGTTACCCTTTGCATATGTATTGTAGGTTTAACCCTTTTGAGCCTTATTTAGCCTATTTTCTTTGTCAGCCACATTATCCTTACATAGCCTAGAATAGGACTATCCATACCCTTGTTCTTAAAGGATAGTGAAGCATGACTTAGACGGAATTCCTTTTGAATCAACATTATGCAGAAAAAAAAGTGTGGGGGAAAGTAAAAAAGGCATGGAAAAAGAAAAAATAAATAAAAACGTAAAAGAAAAAGAAAAAAAAAGAGAAGAAACATTTGTGAAAAGAAAGAAAAAGAGTTGAGAAATAAGTGAGAATGAGCTCACAAGTATTGGTTGTTGAAGAAAGGGTCCAAAAGTTTGAATTTGACCCTAAGTTTTGTGTGAATCTTCCCTTTGTGTTTAAAGTGGATTTCTGCATTCAAAAGTGAATTCTAAGTGTCAATTTCATTACTTTGCTTACTATTGCTTTAAGAACCTTTGTTTATCCTTACCTTTTCCTTTTAGCCAATACCTTAGCCCCATTACAACCCTTAGACTTCTATCTTGATTGTTATGTGTTTCAATATGTGGAGTTTGAAATTGGTATGAGCATATGGAATCCCTGGTTCTCACTTCTAAGTAGTGGCATTCCGTTCATGAGATCATATATATGTTCATATTAATAATTCAAGAAAATGCTTTCTTTGTTATAATATATGTGAGTATTAGTCTACATGTTTACATCAATCTTCTCACATATACTTAGTGTAGGGAGTGTAGTCAGAAAATCTGTGTGAAAATAGAGAGTATATCTGGTGAGGAATTGAGTGAATTCTCTAAGGCATGTTACTACATTAAAAATGTTGTTTTAATTGATTAAATGCGAGCTAGTGAGTGATGAATGTGGTTAAGTGTTTGCTCAAGTGTAAAGAGAGCTAAAATCTGTGGGAGTAGTGATTTTTAATATGTCATGTTCCTTGGAAATCCCTAAGGCAAATGTTGGAAGGTTTAGATTGTGTTTTGTTTTGTTTGTTTTGTTTTGCACGATGACTAGCAAAAGCTAAGTGTTGGGGAATTTGATAGGAGCATATTTATACGAATTAGTTAGCTTGTTTTCTTGCATTTATGTTGTTAGTTCCTAGTTATTTTACTATTTTAAGCTATTTTCATGTGTTTGTAGGTCTAATTGACTAAAGTGGCAAGAAAGTGCAATTTGGAGCATTTTGGAGCAGTTTTGGGCTTGGAATGGATAGCACATGCTTGGAGCAAGGTGGATGGACGAAATTGAAGTTCAAGAAAGGCTAAGAATCTGCTACAAAGATGGAAGAAATTAATTCAAGACTTGGAAGCAAAGGAATTAGCTACAAAGAAGGAAACATGCGTCAAACTTCCTTATTTTGACTTAATCAATCCTAATATTTTCCTACTTAACTTCCAGCTATTAAGGGGGATTCCTAATTAATTTAGGACACTTAAATATATGATCTAGAAGCCCTAATCCCAGTCAAAGAGGGATGCAGCACCACCTTTCCCTTTCCCTTTCCCTTGCCGTGCAAGACATGCCCTTTCCTTCTCTTTCCTTTCAGCAAATCTCTTTCCCTTTCTCTCTAGGACCTACCGCACCCTTGTTACCCTTTTTCTCTTGGATTCTGATTTTAATTAGCCTTTTTCCTTGTGGATTTAGAGTCCAAATCTTTCCCAAAACAATTAATTATGGATGTGCTTTTCTTTCCTAAATTATATAAAATCAGCCACACAAAACCATTGAAAGAGGCCATTCACCACAATCCCTGACCATTCGCTCCACCATCCAACCTATCCATCCATCCATCCTTCACCATATTTCCGCACCATACATTCATCCGTCGCTCAAACCTTCACCCACACCTTGCGCTGCAGCAAAGAAGAAGAAGGAGGACCTTAAGACGTGCTTACCATTCAAGATCGGATTGTTGGAGCGTTTCTAGGTGTATTCAATCTTTTGTTTTCAATGTTTAAGTTTAATTATCATTGTTTTGCGAACATGAGGAGCTAAACTCGTTTTAGCTAGAGGAGACTTTGAAACCATGATTATATTTGCAATATGAATTGATTACCTCCAGTTGTGATTTCATAAATTGTGAATGCAATTTACTTAACTACTTGATTGATAACTTATTCTTGTATGTTGATTAAGGAGGCCTACTTAGTTTGCATGCATGAATTTGATGCTAAAATATAAGGGATTTTCACCTAATCGTTATGAACTTATATTTACAAGTAGTGGAGGTTGCTAGCCACAATCGTGTTAAGTAAATTCCTGGCAGGAGTATCATGCTGTTCATAGTTACGAATGCCTTGTCAATGCTTATGATTTTCACAAAGCTTAATGATCTTTGATTGTATCTTTATTATGCTGTTCATGTAGGGAACTTTTGAAGAATAATTTGGTTGCCGATGCATATTCCATCCAATTCAATGACTTGAGGACAATCTGAGGGTTAATTAGTGCTGTTCATGGTTAATCTGGGGTGTTGGGGTTTATGGTTTATGGTTTATTGGAAAAGCAACTGGAAATCAATTTGTATGCAAGTGTGTCATGTGTGGAGAAGGACCCTCTAGCTAGCCTATTACCCATTAATTCACCCAATTTCATATTAAATTTAGTTTGTTTCTGCAATTACTTGTTTTTACTTTAAATTCGTCATAACCAATCCCCCCTTCAATATTTCGTGTTTTACTTAGTTAGAACCTATTTTAGTTTGTTTGCTTTAGTGTTTTGAGTCATAGTTAAGTTAGAATTCGTCCAAAATCATTCTTAGTTTCTGCTTTGAGTCAATTCGATTGTTTTGTGCTGTTTTGAGTCTTTTTAGTTTGTTTTGAGTTCTTTAGTTAAGTGTTTTTAAGTCAGTTTTGTATTTTTGAGTCAGTTTTAAGTAGATTAGCAATCCCTTCTAATCCCCGGCCTAGAACGATCCCTACTGGCATTTATACTACAATTTGAGTGCTATTATATATCACATCATCAATTACACAAAATGCCACCAATCATGATCCAAGTAATAAAAAACTCTTCCAATTATCGATTATCTCAATAATATATTTATATATTAATTAATTAGTTAATCCTATCATCTCTACAAAAATAAAAAATAAATCTTTGATAACTTACTGAAATTGATCAACCAAATGATGAAAAATAAAAAACTGAAGGGAAAAAATTCGAAGCAAACAAAACTGCTAGGAAATCTCTCCACGAGTAGCACCCCTCTAGGCAATCTTTTTTATGCCAGTAGGGGAAAAGACTTTATCAACCAAATATTGTTAAAAGAAAAAACTGTAAACCCTATATTTTGAAGAATAAGTACAAAAACCTAGAGTGAATTTCTAATAAATTAGGGAGCTTGAATAAAATAAATTCAGATTTCAAAATTAAAATTTTTGTTCAGTTAAGAGAGAGAGAGAGAGAGAGAGAGGAGGGAGAGAGAGAGAGGGGAGGGAGAGAGATCACCTTTTATACCTATTATAAATACATGTTTGGCTTCTCAGAATACCATGAAAGGGAAGAGAATGGGGTTAATAAGAGGGAGAGGGTGAATGAAAATTTGTAGATGGCTAACTAATTCAGAACGGGTGAGGATGTTTTGAAGTTGGCGTTGGTGGGAGAGAATAAAAAGGAAGTGAGAAAGATTGAGGAATAATTTCACTTAAATTTTGCAAAGTGCGGAAATATTGTAAATTTCAAAGATTTGAAAATTTGGAAAATTTCTAATCCCGCATTATGAAACTTTTTTTTAAATACTATGTAACTACATCATGTTTAATGTCCGTGGTAGATAAAAAAAAAATGAGGTGTTGTTACTAACAATATATTGATCACAGTCAATGTACTCGGTGGTTTAATACTTACATAACATGCTAACTAAGATTGTGGTAGTAAGTTGTTTTATTATAATGGGCTACTACCTGCCCATTGTAAAATATTGTTATCTACAATATGCTGACTAAGTTCGTGATAAATGTTTTATTTTGCCCATGATAAAATTGATGTGGTAAATGAGCTGGTTTCTTGTGGTGGGTCCAACGAGCACTTAGCTATGGATGCGTCACCGAAGCAGAAGACGACACGTGCACATTAGAAGTAACCGGTGTAGGAACCACAATAGGTGGAGAACTACTGGCTATAACAGGATGTGGGAGGTGCACTAGAACCTTAGCGATGGTGCGTAGAAATCAAACGCGACATCGATAAAATTTGTTAACAAAAAAATAATATTGAATTAATCCTAAAATTAAAATTATTCATAAAACTAAAATCTTAATCCTAAAATTTAAAAATAAATTCTAAAACCAAAACCCTAATCTACCAAAAAAAATAATTAATTAATTAATTATAAGACTAAAATCTTAATCCTAAAGTTAAAAAGTTTATCCTAAATCTACAAAAAGTTAAGAAATAAAATTAAAATTCTAATCCTAAATAAAAAAAAATTAAAAAATCCTAAAACTAAAACCCTAATCTGAAAAGGAAATTAAGAATGATAACTAAAATCCTAATCTGCCCAAAATTTAAGAAATTAAATTAAGAAAATTTGCAAAAAATAAAATTAAGCAAAAACCTAAACAGCCCTCCCTTCCCCTCACCCCGGACCACACCCACCACCTACAACCCACCTATAAAACCCCCAACCCCGCCACTTGCACCATCCCTAATCTGCAATTCACAACCCTACAACCCTAATCTTCAAATGTGAGGGGGTCGAAGAAATTGCCTCAATTTGTCGGAGGGAGAGTGAGAGAGGGTCGGAGAGACGGCTTCGAGAGACTGTCAGCGGGAGAGTGACAGTGAGGGATAGTCGGAGGGAGAGTGAGAAATCGTCGGAAGGAGACAGAGAAGGTCGGAGGGAGAGCGAGAGAGGGTCGGAGGGAGAGTGAAAGAGGGGAGGGATCGGATTTTAAAGGGTTTGGGGTATGCGCTGGAGTTTGGGAGGGGTCGGATTAGAGAGTACAGAGAGCAGGGGAATGAAAAAGAAGAAAGGGGGCTTGGTTTTTAATTTTTAGAAAACTAATGAAAATAACTTGAAAACTTTGAATTTTAACAATAAGAACAAAATAAAGGGTAAAGTAAATAGTACCAGAATTGACTTTTTAGTGTAAAAATGTAGTTTTTCGTTAAAGTAAACAGTATCGCGAGTTTTTCGTTAAAACTCGCTTTTAATTTAGAATAATTATACAAAACTACCTCAACTATAGGTCGAATCATAATCTCATATCTCAAGTTTTAAAATTTACCATGCCTTATCTCAGCTTACGATGTGACTTGAGGCGGAGCATACTCCCTCATTCGAATAAAAATATTAAAGAAATATTAATAAATTAAAGATGAATCATTTAAATATTTTTACAAAAAATATAGGACCCACCCTGTAAAACTAATCACCCTCACCCTTCTTCCCTAGCCCATCTGTCACCCCCACCTCCCCACCTCCCTCTTCGCAACCCATTTCTCCACGATCGCCTTCTGTGCCCACTTCAAATCCGATGCCATTAACAATGCAACAAAACAAGGCTCGAGGAACAAAACCCATGTTTTAATTTTCCTAACTTTTGATATTGCTTCGAGCACCCAACACTCTCACCCTCTCCCTGCTTCCCACAAATCCCCAACCTTTCTCACCTGCAAACACCATTCTCATTCTTCAATTCCATCACCACCTGTTATGTTCTTGACTCCTTGTACCCACGCATAACCCAGAACTCCTTCTCTTCGCTATCCCCAACAAAGAACCTCGCACACCCGACCTGAAAACCTAGCAACCCGTTCATTGTAACCCATTCATTTATCCCAATATGATACCCACGGGGAAGTGCTGAAGTCGAATCGGAAGATTGTAGAGGATGGCTTCATAGCCCAATCGGCAACCACCCTTCACTCTAGTGATGAGAACACTAGTACAAAAATATGCTTGCGCGACGAAGTAAATTACGTTGCATGAGGATATATTTGGTTAAGAAACGATTGAGTTACGAAGCTTTGAAAATTGTTCAAAGAGTTTTTAAAGGAAGGACCAAAATGATGGATGATAAATAATCTCAGGGCCCATTTCTATTGATCTTGAATCTCAGGGACCAAAATTATGTGTTATGCAAATCTCAGATACCATTTTGGCTAAAATAAGTATAACATAAGATTTTGTGGTACCCACTAGTGTAAATATTTTAAGCGGAAAATCGAGTTCTTTCATTGTATTCATATAGGGTCAAGGAGTGTAGCTATAAAAAATCATCAAAATCAGAGTTATAACTACCGTTAAATAGTGATTTTTCGTTTATAACCGTCGAAAAGTTTTGTCTTGTTACTTGATCTCTGTACGTTTACATTTTGCGATTTTTGGCGTATGCGATCTCGAATTATATATAAACAAGTTTGATAGTTTGATCGTTGAAACTAGTTTCATAGAATGCGTATCTCATCAATACAATAGATTAACTAGCATTTAAGAGTTTATTTATACTTTCATTAAGAATAACATAAGATTTTGTGGTACCCACTAGTGTAAATATTTTGAATTGAAAATTGAGTTCTTTCATTGTATTCATATAGGGTCAAGGAGTGTAGCTGTAAAAATTCATCAAAATCGAAGCTAAAACTACCGTTAAATAGTGATTTTTTGTTTATAACCGTCGAAAAGTTTTGCCCCATTACTTGATCTCTCAACTTTTGTTTTTTGTGATTTTTGGCAGATGCGATCACGAAGTATATATAAACAAGTTTGACGGTTGGCTTGTTGAAACTAGTTTCGTAGGACCCTAAACCCTTGCCAAAAAAAATATTAAATAAAAGGGTGCACGAGACAAAGAAGTAACCTGGGTTGTGCAAAAAAATTTTACGAAATGCAAGTACTGTCATCGCGCAAAGACCGTTTGTGCAACACACCAACCAATGCATCACACAAAGATAGTTTGCACGACGTCATCTGTTCGTCACACAAAGGGTTTTTATACTTTATTTAAGTATAACATAAGATTTTATGGTATCCACTAGTGTAAATATTTTAAATTGAAAATAGAGTTCATTCATTGTATTCATATAGGGTCAATGAGTGTAGCTGTAAAAAATCATCAAAATCAGAGTTAAAACTATCGTTAAATGATTTTTTTTTGATAACCGTCGAAAAGTTTTGTCCCATTACTTGATCTCTGAATGTTTGTTTTTTGCAATTTTTGGCGTATGCCATCTCGAAATATTTATAAATAAGTTTGACGGTTGGATCGTTAAAACTAGTTTCATAAAATGCGTATCCCATCAAGTTCAATGGTATATATATTTATTAAGTAACTTTAAATTTATTTATTTTGTACGTATAACACTTAAGAAATTGAATGGTATGTATATTTATTAAGTAGCTTTAAATTTATTATTGTAGTTCGGATCGAGTTTTTGTTAGAAAATATATTATTGTGGGTTTTATGTGAAAAAAAATAAAAAATTGAATTTAAAGGGAGTAAAGTCACATTTTCAGTAAATTTTATAATAAATATATATATTTTTTAAATATAACTTACACGACGCCAAGATAGGGTCGTTGTGCAAAAACACTTTGTGCGATACCAGGATGGGGTCGTTGCGCAATTTGTTAAAATTTTGGCAGTGCAATTGTAAAAAATAGGCGTTTTTTTTTAAATTTTCCCAAAATTTTCCCAAATTTTGCCAGTCTCTCTTCTGTCACATCCCGGCCCAGGGCGGACCACTTCCCGGGCCCGCTCCACCACCGTAGCACGATATTGTCCGCCTTGGGCTTACCATTCCCTCACGGTTTTGTTTTTGGGAACTCACGAGCAACTTCCTAGTGGGTCACCCATCATGGGATTGCTCTAGCCCCCTTCTCGCTTAACTTCGGAGTTCCTACGGAACCCAAAGCCAGTGAGCTCCCAAAAGGCCTCGTGCTAGGTAGAGATGTGAATATACATTTAAGGATCACTCCCCTGGGCGATGTGGGATGTCACAATCCACCCCCCTTAGGGGCCCGACATCCTCGTCGGCACACCACGGCCAGGGTTAGGCTCTGATACCAAATTGTCACATCCCGCCCCGGGACGGACCACTTCCCGGGCCCACTCCACCACCGTAGCACGATATTGTCCGCTTTGGGCTTACCATTCCCTCACGGTTTTGTTTTTGGGAACTCACGAGCAACTTCCCAGTGGGTCACCCATCATGGGATTGCTCTAGCCCCCTTCTCGCTTAACTTCGGAGTTCCTACGGAACCCGAAGCCAGTGAGCTCCCAAAAGGCCTCGTGCTAGGTAGAGATGTGAATATACATTTAAGGATCACTCCCCTGGGTGATATGGGATGTCACATCTTCCCTCTCCCTCTCTCTCTCTCTCTCTCTCTCTCTCTCTCTCTTTCTCTCTCTCTCTCTCTCTCTCTCTCTTACTCGGTCTATCTCTTCCCTCTTGCTCATCTCACCTCTCTCTCACTCCGTCTCGGGTAGCCTTCGTCCCTACTGCGCCCAGCCAGCCTCCTCCTCATCCTTCCTTCCTCCTGACTGCACCGAGCCAGGTATCTATCTTTTCTTAATTCTTTATTTTTCTTCTTTCTAAGGTCAGAATCAGGCTTTAGTGCCTTACTTTGAAGATTTTGGTATTGTAATTAGATTCGATTTGGAAAATTAAATTAGAAATTGGGGGCTTTAGTGTTAAATCGAATTTTAGGGTAGAAATTGGGGGTTTTAATGTTAAATCAAAATTTGGAGATTTTCACTTGGACTAACAGCTCAAACTAGTACTCAAACTAGAAACATTGGACAAAGTAATACCACAGGTTCGTAACATGCTAAATTCTAATATATTACTTGTAGTCTTCTTTATAGTTCTCAACTAATGAGTTTGATTACTCACAAGGTGGCTCTGTAGATCCTGATTCTTTGAGCACTAGCATTAGCAGTGATATAGAACCACTACCAGGCCTTGCATCCATACTTGAAGAGCTAGTACAGGAAGATGGGTAAGGTTTTTGCATTTTTGGGTTTATGAAGAGCTATTGAATATTTTAATGGCTTTGATTGAGAGACTAGAATCTGTATGAATATTTTGGATTTGGAAAATTTCCAATACTAGTATTGTTGTTAAGACAATATTTATTTCAACATAAACTGCTGATAGTTACCAAAAACTAGATTTTGTCAGAACTTCTACAAAGTGTGAATAAAGAAATAAATGATTAACTACCAAACTCCATTCACGAACTCATACATGGAATTGAGGCCACAAGGATGACTTTTTTGGCAACAAACTAGTCCAGCCTCTTTTGCTTCTCATTAGATAAAAGTTAATTCATTATAATTTTCAAATAAATTATTTCAAAATTGTACTTTTAAGCATGAAGTTCTCCCAAGCATTGGTTGTGAGTAAATTATACATTTTCAAAGGCTCAGCAGTAAACTATTGTGGTTCAGATTATTAGTCTGTTAGGGTGGTCTTGTTAGCTAGTTATGTTTTCCCCTTAATTCCATTTTCCACTTTAGGTTTGCTCTTTTTGGACTTTGCAGATAAGCTGTTTTAGCCTCGATTGCCGTTGGTTTTCAACCCACCTTCCGAGAAGAAAAAGTGCCCATCTTTGACAGGTATGTTAACCATGAAAATAAGTGGTTAGCATTGGACATAGATCAATATTTGATTTATTCAGTACTAGAACACAACTCCTAAGTTAAAGTTACATTTGTATACTCTGTATACAGAGATTAATATTTGATTTATGCAGTAGTAGTACACGACTCTTAAATTGAAGTTGCAGTTGTATACTCTACATACCTTTTTTTTTTTATCGTTTTTTGAAGTTTTAACTTTTAGAGAATTGTTGTGCACTTGTATCTTGTATGTGAAATGCAGAGGCAAATCAGAAAAGGATAGTTGAAGCTGGTGGTCTTACTTCCTTGTTGATGCTTCTTAGAAGCTTTGAGGATGAAACCGTTCGAAGAGTGGCAGCTGGTGCCATTGCGAATCTTGCAATGAATGGTGAGTGCTCAATGATCTATTCTTCTTTCTTAGAGTGCAAGGGCTTTTTCTGTAGTTTGAATGTTATTACTTTTGGGTTGAGAAGTATCTATTTGACTTTCAAAATATTGGTATTTTACGTTGCTTCCTCTATGGATTTGTAGAGCTAATAAAGAAATTATAATGCAGGAATGTGGGATTAGTTTGTTAGCAACGACAGCCGCTGAAGCTGATAATGCTCAAACCCTATGCATGGTTGCTAGAGCTATTTCTATTTTATGTGGCAATGGTATACTGCATTGTCTTTTCTTTACTTGTTTTATTATTAGAGCCTTTGCCTTTTCTTTTGGTTATTCATTTCTTTTCTCTGATGGTCTTAAAAGAAAATATGTATAACTATCTGTAGTAATCGGGCATAAATGGCTTCATTGGCTTATTAGTGCATAACAAAAGTCCTTTTAAAATCTTTGAAGAAGACTTTTCTTTTCTATTTAGTTCGCGGGTTTATTATATACAATTCAAACATTTTTACATTAGTCCCTGGAAACATGTCCTTTTTCCAATTCTATGCTTCAGAGGAAGGGTTTTCGTTTGTTTGTTCTTCATTTTGTCTATGTTTGCTCTGCATTTTTCCCCCTAAATTTGAGTATTTAAATCCTGCTTTGTTATTATTTTGTTAATATCCTCAGATAAGATACAAATGAAGCTAAGGTCTGAAGGTGGTTTAAGGCGTTGCTAGGAATTGTGAGGTGCAGGCATCCTGATGTTTTTTCCCAAGTGGCACGTGGAATAGCTAACTTTGCAAAATGTGAATCGCAAGCATATACTCAAGGTAAGAGCCTCTGTCAGAAATATTCCATGAATAGTTCCCTCGACGGTAGTTTCGTCAGTATTTTGGTGGAATGTCCAATTTAAGATTTTTACGTTTTTGGTGTAATGTCAATATGCTGACCTACTATAGGGATAAAGAATGGAAGATCTTTCTTGATAGAAGATGGTGCACTTCCATGGATTGTACAAAATGCTAATGACGAGGCTGCACCATTCCGGTGCCACATTGAGCTTGCACTCTGTCACTTAGCACAACATGGTAGGTGAATTTGTCTTGATCCTAGATAACATCTTTATGTCTTAGACTTTCTACTTATATACATTGGGTATTTATATCACAAAGGTGAATGCGAAGGACATGATTAGTGGAGGTGCCCTCCAGGAGCTAGTTAGAATTTCCCAAGACTGTTGATGAGAGGACATAAGGAGTCTTACTCATCGGACTTTGAATTCAAGCCTGACTTTCCATGCTGAAATGTGACAGTTATGGATAGACTACTGATTAGTAAGCAGTGTGATGGGCTGCTCTGACTATATATTATTGCCTCTCCAGTCAATGAGAGAGACACACACAAATTCGTGATGCTTCTGTATAGGCTTGGTCAAGAATTGAGTCCCGGAGGCTGAAGCAGTAGCTCGGGAAGCCAAGATTGCAGCCTAGTTATCAGCCCAGAACTATAAGATGAGTATGATCTTACAGGCCTTAATGATGTCTAGCCTTCAAATCCCGATGCCAGCACCTGATCTTGCTCCACCTTCTACCTCCCAGCCACTTCGCCCAGTTGATACCCAATAGCCTGATGCATCAAGCCTAGAAGACTACTTGTTGTAGTTTTTTCTTTTATGCTTGAACATCCTGTATGTACATTTTCATATATTTTATAATTAAATACTTCTTTTTTGTTTATTAATTATTGTTTATAATTTAATTAAATATTTATAAAAAAATTAAAAAAAAATATTTTTGCCAAAAAACAAAGAAAAAAAAGGGTTTGCGCAACGAAGAAGTAATCTGCATTGGGCAGAGAGCTTTTGCGCAATGCAGGTTACTTCTTTGTTGCACAAAAGGTCTTTGCGCGATGCAGGTAAGGTCGTAGCACAAAGACGTTTTGTGCAATGCAGTTCTGTCGTCGCGCAAAGACGTTTTGCGCGATGACGGCACTTGCATTGCGTAAAGTCCTTTTGCGCGACGTAGGGTGTCTATTCATCATGCAAACCCTGCTTTCATTGCCTTTGCGCAACCGTTGATATGTGACGAAGGTTTCGTTGGGCTAATTTTCAAGCAACGTTTTTTGATTTTGCACGATGAAAGTACCTGCGTTGCGCAAACTATTTTTTGTACTAGTAGCAAGTAGAGATAAGAGGAAGAGAGTTATTTATAATTTTTTTTTTTTTGTTCGAATAAAAATAATAATACAAAGTTTTGTTGCATTAGGATTCATTAGGCGACAAAGCAAGATCATTCGTCGCCTAATATAACCTACGCGACACAATTTTGAGTTTCGTCGCATAATTAATTACAAATCGTTCTTCTTTTGGGCTCCTAAACATTGACTTTTTCATTTTTGAATGAAATAAATTCTTTTAAGGAAGATCTTTGAAGAAGAGATCTAAATATTGAACAGTTCAAATTTTATAGTCAACTTTTCCAAAATGCCAAACACATTATCACTTGTGTGAGTGCTTGTTGGGTGCAATCAAACGGCAGTAACAATTAACCTTTTTTTTTTTCTTAGACTTGCACGACGAACTTTCAGGTTTCGTTGCATAAAAGATCCTTAAGCAACGACATTTTGTCACGCAAAAGCGCCTACTGCGACGACTTTTGTGGTTACATGACAAATTTTAAAGATTTGTTTTTTCCGAACTTTTAAGTATTTAACAAGAAAAATGTTGTTAGCACTCCAAAAATCTCATTTAACACTCCAAACTTTCTATTATTAGAAAGAAAAATACACTTGTGAGGAGTGTAGAATGAGATTTCTTTAACAAATTAATTTTTCTTGTAAATGTTTTCAGCCTATAAATGTATTTATGTACAAAAAATGAAATTTGCAAAAAAAAAAAAAAAAAAAAAAAAAGTATTTTCTCAATTTCACAAGTTATAGTTTCCTGACATAAAAGCTTAATCTGAATCAGAACTACAATAAACATCACTATCATCAAT
Source organism: Pyrus communis (assembly GCF_963583255.1). Lineage (NCBI taxonomy): Eukaryota > Viridiplantae > Streptophyta > Magnoliopsida > Rosales > Rosaceae > Pyrus > Pyrus communis. The sequence continues at coordinate 8,543,989 of NC_084819.1, read as the reverse complement.
ATCATCAATTTCGTAGGTGGTTCATCTTCATCGATAGGTATAGTTCATCATCGTCTATTAGTTTCAGATCACCGAGATCAATTGTAATGAAATCTATTAGTATTTCAATTTCAGGAACTTCATCTCGTCAGACACATGTTTCCAGTTAGACCACTGCATAGAGAATAGGTTCCGCACTAGCACCCCTATGTCATGCACAAGCTTGACGTGCACCTCCCTCTCATATTCTGTTTGCCACATAGTATCACAATTGATGTGCATCCAATGATCATTCATCAGATGTATGATCGTGCAAGACCTTTTCATTTTTTTTCATACAAAAAAAAAACAAAATTGTTCAAAACCAAACATAAACTTCTACCGAAAAATTGGCATAACCTCCTAAAAATTAAAAACTTCCCATAACCTCCAAACTTTGATATACATCCATATCCAACCAAAATTTTGCAAAAACCAACTAACTATAATAATCAACATTTATGTTATTACGCAATTAAACTTTGCAACAACAAAAATTGTAAAATTCATACAAATTGGGTGCACTATCGAATGCCCAGTCATCTGGAGAAACAATATGAGCAACAGCGAAATCAGATGAAATTACCAAACCGACATATACAAAATTATAATTTTAGTCATTTTAATTAGGTAGAAAATCATACAGCGTGGATATGAGATTTTAACTTGGAATCCCCGTGAACCCTTGTGCAAAGCCCTTCTTCTCTCCTAGTCCCCCATTATTAATTTCTACCATATTTGGCCATGAAAAGTATTCTTAGGTGACGAAGTTTTTAGCTTTTTTGTTTTTTTTTTTTTTTCCTGCTATGGACATCTGACTTGACAAAGTACATATTTGGCCGCAAAAAGTATTCTAGGTGATGAAATTTGCTTCATCACCTAAAAATTTGTCGCATAAGTAGTTTTTTGTACTAGGGCCCCGTGATTGATCGGGAGAAACAGCGGGAGTGAGAAAGATGGATTGTTATCCATTGGCTCAAGTCAGGCTTCCAATGTAGTAAACATTGTTTCACTGGGTGGGTGGTGGAGTCGTGGAAACTGCAACTCTGAAAGAGAGATTAATTTGAAAAATAGTCTCAGGTCTTATAACAACACTGATGCACTTGGATAGCCTCGGTGGGTTTTACATCCAGGGTCTACTGGCTTGTTTCGGTTCACAAGACCTCCATAATTAACCAAATTCACATCACAATTTACTAGTCTATACTTGGGATATCAATGCCATTGCTTCATCGACAAGGTAATCTACTGTGTGGCAAGCATATATACGGATTGGATTGGAATCCTGCTTCTTGCTTTAGTGTAGCTTAGATTCATAATATCAATGGTTATCAAAGGAAAAAAAGGCTTAAATGTCAAAATGATCCATGTGTTATAGCCATATGACCAATTTAGTCTTCGTGTTTTCGATTTGGCTAATTTAGTCCTCGTGGTTCTATGTTAGCTAATTAGGACATTTCATTCAATCTCTGTTAAAAATTCATAAGAAAAATTATAAGAGATATAATTACCTTTTATCTTTACAGAAAAATGAAAATCAATGAGAAATAACACATATAAGAGATAAAACTTCCAATCTAAAAAACGATTAAAGTTGTGACATAGAAAAGAGAGGGGGTAACGTTAGGGAAGAGGTCGGGGAGTTGGGAGGAGAATAATTTTTCTTTTAATTTTTAATTTTATTTCGTTTTTAAATATTTTAAATCAAATAAATAATTTTATAAATAAGTTTATAATAATTTATAATTTTCGTTTACAAAAATTAGATGGAAATGTCCTTAGTTGGCTAATGAAGATAAACACAAGGACCAAATTGGCCAAATTGAGAACACAAGGACTAAATTGACCCAATGACTAAAACATATGGATCATTTTAACATTCCAAAGATCTCATTCTACAGTTCTTACAAGTGTATTTTTTTCTTTTAATTATAGAAAGTTTGGAGTGCCAAATGAGATATTTGGAGTGCTAATAACAATTCCCTTTCAAAACTTAAAAACAAAATAGTTATCAAACGACAGCTTACATTTTGGTTAATTTTTTGGATATGAGGAAATTATAAACCAAGCACACATTATTTTCTTGAAGAAAATATGGTGGTAGATATTCAAGTAAATCTGGGATATGCTCAAGATCGTTCATACGATCTGCCATCATATTTTCTTCAAGAAAATTATGTGAATTTAATTTTCTATCATCACTTTATCTATTGGTTTGAAGATTGGATACTCCGAGAAAAATTACATTTTAGTAGACCACGCGCTGTATCCCTAACGTTTTTCTTGAAATTTTTATTGGTCTGATAAACTGGAAGATCACATGTTGACATCGTGAAATGTACCCAAAATAAACAATTGCTCCTTCTGTAGCGCAAACCCTATGTTAGCTGGCTCTATCCTTCTATCGTCTAGATGCGAACTGTATCTTTCCCTAACCCGCCACCAAGAGTAAAAATGGAGGATGGACCAGAATGCAAAAGCAACTAAAATAAATAAAACAAGAGATAAACTCAAAAATAAACTCAGTACTCAGTGAAAGTATTTCTGAAATCAAGCACATGCAATATTCACGGATTGCACTTCTGCAGTCACGGATTGTTTATTGAAGTTTGCACAGGACCAACAATCCAAAGTCTTCAATTTATTTTCATACCTATCTTGTAGTTTTTTCACAACTTATTGCTCCACGTTTAAATATAGTAATATGTGCATATATTATCTTATGTGTCATAGAAATCGTGAGTCACGGGTCATGGATTCACCTATAAATAACCCATTAAAACCCAAGCAGCACTTAACCTAGCAAAGCTCGTATTATGAGTTCCAAGGTCATTGCCATGTTCTTCATTTTCTTGATTTGCATGGTAATTGCATTGCCTCCAATTCAAGCTTGTACACCTTGTACTCAACCACATCCATCAAAACCACACCCTCCACATCATCCATCACATCCACCACAATCACCTTACCACCATCCCAAAAACCCTCCACACCAGCACCCACACCCAAACCCACCAACCACAAAACATCCACCACAACGTAAACCCCACCCACCAGTAGTTATATCCCCACCCGTAATAACGCCTCCAGTTACTCACCCTCCTGTGACAATCCCACCCCCTTCCTCTCACTACCCACCTTACACTGGCAGCCCTCCTGGTGGCGGCGGCGGTGGAGGAGGTGGTGGAGGAGGAGGTGGCGGTGGTGGTGGTGGTGGAGGTGGAGGTGGTGGTGGTTGTAGAGGTTGCCCAGGGGGCGGAGGAAGTAGCCCGGGTGGGGGAGGAAGTGTTCCAGGGTTTAACCCTCCGCCGGCCACATCACCAGCTACATGTCCTATAGATGCGCTGAAGCTGGGGCTTTGTGTGGATGTCCTTGGTGGTTTGGTGCATATTGGGTTGGGGAACCCGGTTGAGAATGCTTGCTGTCCAGTGCTTGGAGGGTTACTTGAGCTTGAAGCCGCGATTTGCCTTTGCACTACTATAAGGCTTAAGCTGCTTAACCTAAACATATTTATTCCTCTGGCTCTTCAAGCTTTAATTACTTGTGGAAAGACTCCTCCTCCTGGTTTTGTATGCCCTCCTCTCTAATAAGTTCATTTGTACTTTGTTGTTAACGCGGGGTTAATATTTCAAGCGAGCTAGGTTAATTATAATATGAGTTGGTTTGTTGACTGCAGCTAATAGTATGGATATTACTGTGTTCATGTGACCTGAATTTTTGGTTTTGACAGAACTTTTTTTGTGCTATTAAACTTACTAACTTTCAAATAGCATCAAATTAAGTTTACAAAAAAACAAAAAAAAACAATAGTATCAAATCAACGTTGAGAGCCGCGCAAGTTGAAGGATGGAAGTCCTGTATTTTTAAACGATTTTGAATCTCTCCAAAACCGACTGTAAGTTGGTTATTGATTTTAGATTGGGTGAATAACGTTGTCTTATGGAAAGAGAAATGATTATTATTTTTTTCTTGAAAGAAATTATAGTTTTCTTTTGTGTAGGGTTCAGCCAGTATTCTTTTGTGTGCACTACAAAAAAACAAAAAGCCAATAAAGCTTCATTCGTCGCTTCAAATTTTAGGCAATGGAAATTTGCCGAGAAAGAAGAGTTGGGCAAAACCTGTCGCCTAAAACTTTAAATGACAAACACACAAATTTTAGTTCACCCTATGAGCGAATGTGTGTTGACTGAATTGACCAGACGGAGTCCACTTGCTCGACGAATGATATCTCGTCGGCTAGCACAAAACTAAATAATGTAATGAGCTTGATCCAGCAACCAAATTGTTGGGTAAACTCTCTAAGAAACCAAATTAAATTTTTTTTTTTTTTTTGCACAACAAAAGGCTATTGAGTTGGCATTTCAAAAATAAAAAAAATAAAAAAACTGTTTATATCAAATCATTTATTTAATTCTAATTAAAAAAAATATTTATAATTAAAATAAAAAAGTAATATTTACAACCAAAATAAAATTGTTCGTGCAATTATATTATAAAAACTAAAAAAAATAAAAAATGTAGACTACTGAGGTGGTTGTTGGGGTAGCTGCAAAAGCTTGGCCAGGGGCTCGGGGATTCTGATGCCAGAAGCTGATAAGGAGTAGGCTATGAATACATGCGCACTAACTCCCATTCGTTTGCAACGGCTTGTGCCAAGTGCGCTGCTTCTTCTTGTAGGCGCTCACTTTCTTCCTTTGGCATGCTAACTCCATCTCGGACTCCCAAGTTCCCGAACTTGACCTGCTCTTAGGCTGGGAATTTCCTTGCATTTGCGTTGCCCAACTCCATCCATTAACAGCTAAAGAGGCACCTCTGATCAAGTGTCAATTCCTCCATAGGCACGTTCGGTTGCTGCTAGGAGAGGTTGGTGAGGTACTCATCCTTCTTCTTAATCATAGAAGCCTAAAAAAAAAAAACAAACAAGGAAAACCAATTAAGATTATCGATCATATTGTAAACCTTATTTTTTGTAATGAAATTTACAATTAAAACATAGAAATGAATACTTACATAAAATTCCGTTCTCGACCTTGTTGCCACAATTGCCATATGTCTATCCCCAAACCTTCACCTTCAGAAAATGCTCCTCAGCCAACCACCATTCAGATAGAGGTCGAGAACAAGAGTGGTGAATGTATAGCTTCTTATCCCAGTTACCTTTATTTACTGCCGATTTTTTCTTTCCATTAAAAATATTAATCATACTTAACTAAAAAATATATGCCACTTAGTACTATAGTTTAGTGGTATTTCTCTTCACTTGTATGTGAGAGGTCTTAGGTTCGATTTTCGCCAAAGATGAGTTAGAACCACATTATTGCTAGCCTATTATGAGGCTATGCTCATCCCCCACCCCTTTAGTGTAGATAATATCGTTTTGTTCAATATATATATATATATATATATATATATATATATTAAACTAAACTTTAAAATATCAATAAATTTTAATTACTAGACCCTCTCTACAAATTCCTATGACGAATTTGTAGGAGCTGCCTCAGGTGACGTATAACTTTGGTAGTACTTGTGTAGCTTGTACTTCCACTCCTTGTACTGAATGCTCCACACCCAGTCTATGTAAGCGATACAAGCTTGTATCAATCGTCCCACTCGAAGTTGGCTTGAAATTTCCCAAAAAACCATATAGATTAGTTTAAAATCACGTATAATAAGTAAAGGATTTTTTTTTTTTTTAATAAATTAAGAAAGTTATGTACACTTACCGAAAGATGTCGGCTCATTTCAGCATGAACTGGGGGGCTGTGCATCTTCCAGGAATCGGTGATCATGGAACATTTCATGCGGTTAATGGCACCAATATCGTAAGTCAACAAACTATTGACTTTGGCACTTGCTCGGCGATGCCTGGGAAGGTACAACTAGAATCCGCTTATGTGTGACCCTAGTGATTCGGTTGCTCGCCAACCCCCTACTAATTTTTGGAGTTTTTTAGTCCTCGGGTATGTGAGGAGGTTTCCATCCTCCCATCTCCTCCACGACCGCTGAATCGATCTCTACGATGTCCTAAGAAGGGTGGGATGGGGTAGGGGCTGCCACAGGCTGGTGGCGACTATGGAGCCGCATGGCCAATCAAATGACCTGGGTAAATAAAGTAGATGTACTCAAACCGGTGACTGACTTGGAAGTGGCTACTTGGTCTCGCTGGCTGCTAGAGTGGCACTAGGGGCAGACCGCTCAATTTGAGCAGAGGTGAAGGTAGAACAGCAACCATTCGTGAGGCGCAAAGATATCTGTGAAAAAAAAAACACATGATTAACAAAATTTTGCTAAAATTTCAAATAATTCTTAACATTTACTGAAATTCCAAATAACGTCCGAAATTTCCTAAATTTTAAAATGCCACATAATTTCTAATGTGCGTCAAAAGTTTCACTTATTTCTAAAATTTCCTAAAACTTCAAACAATTTAAATAGGGAGTTGTTATTGGCACTCCAAAAATCTCATTCTACACTCCAAACTTTCTATATTTGAAAAACAATATGCACTTGTGAGGAGTGTAGAATGAGATTTTTGGAGTGCCAATAACACTTCCTTTTAAATAATTCCATAACATTTCAAATAATTTCTAAACTTTCTAAACTTTCTAAACAATTTCTAAAATTTCACATATTTCTAAATTTCAAATAAATTTTAAAATTTCCTAAAATTTCTAAAACTTTAAATAATTTCTAATGTGTTTCAAAAGTTCCACACATTTCTAAAATTTTAAATAATTTTAGAAATTACCTAAAATTTCAAACAATTTCTTAGAAACTACATAACATAACATAATAGTAATCATATTAAAATTGCTGGTTTTAAAACTACTTAGTTGGGTCATTAAATCAAATAGTACTAGCCCCTATTTTTGGCAAATTCAATCACTACCATGTTTGTCAAGTACTTCATCTGGAAGAACACCATTTGCTGGTTCGGGAACCCCCTACATAATACTGACAGATAATGGGTTACAGTTTGTCGGGTCTGATGTCAGTGATTGGAAAAAAGAGCTGGGGATCTGCTATCTTATCTCCACTCCAAGTTACCCACAAGGCAACAAGCAAGTACAGGCTTCAAGCAAAGCCATTCTGCAATGTCTGAAGAAAACGCTTAAGAAGAAAAACAAATGGCCCGAAGAATTATCTGGAGTTCTTTGGGCATATCACACGACAATCCGGAATGCCATAGAGGAAACACCATTCTCCATAACTTACGAAACAAAGGTTATCATCCCAGTCCAAGTCACAACCATGCCAAATTTGCATATTGAAGAACATACAACTTTAAAAAATGCAGGAGTCCAAAAGACTGATTTCGATGCTACAGAATGACAGAGATTTGCCCAAGTCTAGCTAGCAGGTTATTAGAAGCAGATCTGATCATATTACAACAAATGCGTCAAACCCAAAAGCTTGCAAGTCAGGGAGTTAGTGTTGAGAGAAGTTTTTGAGAATACCAAAATTCCAAGAAAAGGCAAACTTGGGGCAAAATGGGAAAGATCGTATAGGATCGCCAAAGTAGGGGCAAATGAACCTATCATTTGGAATACATGGATGGAACCCCGATCACCAAAAAATGGAACATCGCCAAACTCAGTAAGTATTATCCATAAGTGCCCAATCTGAACTACACACGGTTTGATTACCTTCCTGGCATATGTAGGCAATCCACTTAGGGCTCACTTGCAACGGCTCCGTCTGCGTTAGACAAGTCCATAGAGAACTCATCTCCTAATGCCTCACCATAGGCTTATTGTCAAAAGTGATATGTGATGCAATTTTTTACACTATATTATCTTTTTCTTAAAGCTACACCAGTGATTTGATTCTTTGTCTTAGAGATATATAGGCAATCCTTTTCGGATTCAATCACACCCCCTATCAATGAATCCTGTTTTGGTCATGAATAAAGAAGCTTTATTTGTCTTAATTTCAACAACTGTTCTTTCTTTTAATTTTTTTTGGTAATGTAGGTAATACCTTACTCATCTCACACAAAGGTATACACTTTGAAAACTTCGCACGAATGCAAGTCTAAAAATTAAAGCAACACTTGCAAAGAAGTCTCTCTTAGTGTGGTTTATCTTGAACAGTTAACAACTTGGGAGATTCAAGCTATAATAAGGCGCAATTATGATTGGTAGGCTATGGGCAATGGCACACATCGCCCTAACTCGAAAATTCAGTGCACTATTCGGCCTTTGAAAAGTTTATACAACTAGCAAAGTTATGGTTTATAACATTCCAACTCAGGCTCTACACCATTCGAGGGAATAGTCGAAAAGGTGATTCGGAAATCATCCGAAGGTGGTTTTGAACTCCAACCCTAAAGTACGACTGCTTCTATCCTATACCAACATACTAAGTCAAGTATGTTCTACAAATCGTATGTTAGCAAGTCCAAAGTGGGCATCCAAACTAGGAAATCCCTAAGAGTAATTTTATTCCAACGGAGCTCCGATACGCAGAAAAGCATTGGCTAAGCAAGCCAAGGTGGTTCGATAAAAAATGCTAAAGTCTAATGCATAAGGTCCGACAAAATGATTTAACAAGTGTTTCTAATCCACATGCAGATGACTAAGTTTCCAAAGAACTTTCATTTAAGCTTCCTAGAAAAGGACACGCAATCCAATCTAGGAAGAAAAACCTTTTCTGGGCTACATTGCAAGTATTGAAATATTTTCCCTAAGAGCTGGTGCAAGGTGTAAAGTTGTTATTAATTTACTCCTTACAAGTTATTTCCAATATAAGCTTAGACTTCTTCAATTCGATAAATGTGTAAGCGCGAAGTAGAGGATTCTTCATGGGTTTAATGTTTAGTTCCTCGTATCGAAGTAAGGTGATGCTCCGACTATCGCGATGAACTCCTTATGGATGATAAGTTTGGGAGGTAATGTTTTTCTGCATCAACATTATCAAGAGGGGCTTTTAAGCTTTGTCTCGGGCCCGCAAACTTATTCGCATCTTGCTCCATTGCTTATTTATTTATTGAAGTTCGTTTACTTTGGAAAATGGTTATATCCATCTTTTCACAAACATGAAGGCAAGTAAAGTAATCATACAAGCACATGTTCATTATCAAATTCCCAAAAAAAAGGACTAGATAAGTACAACGGTTTGGAGGAGACAAGCCCTCACCCTTGGCAAAAGAAAGATTTTGTAGATTGTACAACATACTTAGCCAAGAACATCAATTCAGAAGGAGTTTTTGTCCCTGGATTGAATGTGCCTATCTTGCTGCGTTCCAAGCACAACACTACATTTAGGGCGAGTATTTTCATGAAGATTTGCCAATGTCGTCATCCACAAGCAAAGGAAGAAGAAGAAAGCAATGTCGAAAAGCCCCTAAGAAAACCTCAACCTCTTGATGAGATTGGACTAAGATATAAATGTTGTATCGAAAGTGCTATGAAGGGATGAATGTTATGGAATAAATCGCAAGACGCGAGGGGTACTAGGATGAGCAATTTGGGTGTTACTTAGGGATGTCAATGGTTTAGTTGGGGGATGGAAATGCTATATCCATCCCCATAATCACGAAAATTAACCCTATCCTTAATCGCAAATTAACCATTGGTGATTATCCATAACCATACTCAATGGGTAATAGAGTCCCCATCGGTTAACGGTTATATCCATCTTCGTCGAAACAAAAAATATATTCGTTCAATTGACACATTATAATATAATATATACTAATTTCGTCATTATAATATAATAGATATATTGGTGATGTTGGCTTATGTTTGATCTTTCTCACAAAATGCAACTTTTTTAATTTTCAAGGTAGTATTGTAGTATATATTCTACAATACTACATTTATTATATATAAATTATATTTTATATCTACTATGTATTATTCAGATCAGGTTTGGGCGTGAATATGGATCGGGGATCCCTATAACCATATCCAACCATAACTAGATAATATTTTCGGTTTTTTCCCATATCCACAATATAACCGAATTGATTTGCCATCCCTAGTGTTACTTAGCTTTGTTTGGCAGAAATTAGCAAGGACAAGGGAGGTTTTTGGTTTGAAGATTTTGAACATTGAAATATTAGAGAGAGAATTGGGTATGGAAGAGAGATTTGGTTAGAGCACAAAAGTTCCATGATGTAGAGATGAAAACGGTTATGAGGTTCTCAAAGAAAAAGCTACTTTTAAAAGAACAAATCACTAAAAGATCTCACCGTTGAAAACGACAAGTCATTTGCTTAGAGATCACCGTGTGCGATGGTAAAAACAATCATTAAAATGCGAGCATGCATGCAAAAATGGAGGCGTGTGTCATCATTAGGTTTGATTTTGCGCAATCTTAGAGGATGCATGACGAAAATCGAAGCGACTCAACTACGCCACTTCAATGACAAGAGTTAGAACAACGTACAAGAAAATAAAGACTAAATGGTACGTATACCAACTTACTCCAAAATGCATTGTCTTTGGATAACAATCCATCATCAAAGGGAATAGGTTGCCTCTCAATTGGATAGTTAGTGGCAATTGTGGGACCATGATTTTCTAGGGTCGAAGTATGGCTAATCCGAATACAGTTACCTTAAAAGTTTGGTCATGGACTCACTAGCTTCGAACGGAGCTGTATCAGATAGAACAACAGTGCCACCATCACTTTGTTCTGTGGTAATAGGCAAAGTCCTTGCGACTTTGCCAGATGACCATGCTTGTTATGTAAGACACGTGATCTGATCCGGATATGGACTCAATCATATTCTATAAGTCTTAGAGTTCCTTCAATCTAGGGATTGGCATGCGCATCAAGTAATCACAAGTCCTAAGAGAGTGCAATATGTACTTTTGGATATCATTTAGGGTTCTCCCAACTTAGAATGATGATTCTATCCTAAAAAGGTCTTTCTCCCACAATATAAATATACTTATCTAGGGTTCACCTATGGTAACACAATCTAAACACTTCAATTCTCTAGCCCACTACTTGAGTCTCAAATCATTCACTAACTTGATCGTCAGAGAGCCTTTGGCCGACATACTCCCCCTAGTCATAGTCACAGTTGTTTACTATTTTGAAGGTTGCTTGAGTTTGTGCACAACCACTACTCCCCGACGGTGTGCGAATTTGGTTCCAACATCTTTGATATCTAAAATGTATAAGGTGAGATATTTTGAGGACTTTGATTTCATGCATGCTACTGAGGGTGCTGCACCTTTCTATACATGGTGCTCCAGTTTGTGGGGAAGGGAATTATTGAAAGGTGTATAGTGGCATGTTGGGGATAGACGGCTGGTTTATGTGTATGGTGATCTTTGGGTCCTTTATGCACCAAATTTCTTTGGGGATGGATGGTTAGTCAAAACCTTATCTCCTATTGTATTTTAAAGTAAATGAACTTCTTACGAACAATGGCTTCTAAAATGTTGCAAAAATTTATGAGGCCTTTGATTTTGAGGAGGCGGAAGCTGCTGGAAATGTACCCTCAAGCTAATCATATGATGATACTTTATGGACATTTCATAGTTAAACTAATCTAGTTTAATATAAAGGGCAAAGATTATTGTTTAAAGCCGTGTAATAGAAATGTTATATGCTTAAACGATAAGTCCAAGGAATATGTAATTGGGAGAATGTGATCTAAAGAAGTTAGATTCATGAGACCATTCTCTTTTGAATACATATCCTAAACGTTCCTGATCATAGGATTGCCAATTGGGCATTTACAGTCATTTAAGATTAGTACATGCTATGTCTTCTCTTAGAGAGAGTGACTAGTCTCGAGTCATTGGTGTGACTAACGCCAAGACTAGCATATAGGTGCTCAATAGAGAATGAGTCCACTGAACGCGATCAACAAGGAGTTGTAATACTCATGTCACATGAAAACTCATGGTTGGGGTAATGCAAAGTAGTCATTTGACATAAAGTATCATAGTTGTCTTATGGTTAGGTCCTTGATCTTTGACTATGTCAAAGTCACTCCATCAAAAGGTGTCCACGACATAGTTAGGGTTAAGCCACTTAGCCATGGAGACAAGTGAATGCACAACAAGGGAACTCTAACCTTCAAACCGTTTGAGGGAGAATACTCTATGGTATGATTAAGAATCTCTGGCCAGAGTATGAATGAGATTTAGGAATTCGTTCCAAATCACATTCAAGGTAATCATATAAGTAAGAGAATCACATTGGATAGTAGATATGAATAAACTATCAAATCAAACAATGTGGACAAGAGTATTGTATTCGAGAAAGACCGTATTGCATTGTAATCCCAAACTTTATAGGTTCTCCACCTCTTATGATTAGCTTGGGTAACCATGACATACTACTAGGTGTCACTCATGGTTTGTGGAAGCCCTAAAGGTGTATAATCACTAAAGGGAGAATTGAAAAGTAAGTTTCAATTCACAATCGATTTGAAGAGTTCTAATCACCCACTACCTCGCTAAAAGGAACCTAATTGATCGTACACCGTGTAAGGTAGAAAGTGAAGAAACAACGGAGATGAGTAAGGATAATTAAATGGTTTAATTATTTATAGCTAGGATAAATTGATTTGTTAATTAATCAAACAAATAAGTTCGTGTTAGACCTCCGGTTAGTTTTGGGCCTCAAGGCCTAATGGGCTTCGAATGTCAAGTTCATAACTCAAGTTTTATGACAACTTGAAAGCACAAAGGACATGAAAGCCCAATGAACCTACAATGCTGGCCATAGAGAGTGTGAGGGAGCATTGGTTTTAATTTCAACTATGCCACTCAATGTAAGTGGCTATAGAAAGGAAATTATAACCCATTCCCTCACAAAAAAGGGTTTTGTTGACAGAAAAAAAAATAAACACAAAAGCTCTCTCTTCTATTAAGAGGTCGGCCACCCTATGAAGAATGGACTAGCATCCATTTCTTCCTAGGTCACTCATCTCTTCCTCAATGCTCTCCTTGGTGTTGGAACTTAGAGGTTCCTTTTCTTGGGAACTTGGAGAATCGATTCCTTCATCCATATCCAAGAAGTCATGGAGCCAAGAAGCAAAGTTCCTCCATCCACATCCATGGAGCCAAAGAGGAAGGAGACTAAGGAAAGAAGGCCCTCACATGGGTAAATATCCTTTGCTAAGCAAAGAGGTGCTTCAAAGGTATAAAAGTTTCTCAACTCTTTTCTTTAAGATTTGAGTTGAGTCTTGGTTCACCACAACTACTAGGCCTTGAATTTCATGGGTAAAGTTTTGTTTTAGAGTGCATACAAGCATGATTCCACCTTTAATTGTTAATTGCGTGCATAGATGTTGCTCAAATGAACTTGTTTTTACAAATTTTTCCTTTAGAAGCAATTTTATCCATCCCCCTACGGGGTGACTGTCTAGATAGAAGAATTTGGATGTTAATGCAGAAGATTTTACCAAAGAGGGAAACACTTATGTCTAGAAGGGTGGTGGAAAACTTGGCATGATTTTGGTGTAATGGAATAGTGGAATTGATAATGCAGGCAGTCAAGGGATTGCCCCATGAGTCAAAAATTGTTGCTCTCTATGGGTTTGTTGAGTTCGGTTGTGTCTAGTTCAGTGAACAATGTGTTGGAGTGGTTGATTAATGCATGGGAGATTCTACTAAAACCAAAACAATAGGTTTTCATCATTTATTTGTGGTTACTCTGGAATGCATAAGAAAAAAAAATTGTTTTGAGAATGAGGTTCCTAAGATTAAAGCTTTAAAAAGGTTGGCAAACAACTATGTGGATGATATCCATCGTACTTGTATTGTTTCCCATAGGGGTCCATCTTTGTCACCTGAGAATAATAAGGTTTAGTCTCTTCGAGATGAAGGTTACTTTAAGCTTAATGTAGATGGTGATGTTGGAGTTTCGAATGGCACACATGGTATAAAGGTGATGATTCGTAACGAGGAGGAAAGTCTTGTGGGGGCAATTGCTATGCCAGCCCCTCCCTCGTCTCTGTTCTTGCTATTGAATTATATGTCATTGGGAAATGATTGGTGTTTGCTATTGACTTGGGTTTCGTCTTACTGATAGTCGAAATTAATTCTTTGAATGCAGTTCAAATTGTTCAGAGTGATGGAAATTGTTTGGCAACAAACAGGGTCTTTGTGGATGGGATTCGAGATTTAATCGAAGCGCATCAAATTATGGTTTCCTATGTACCAAGGGAATCTAACTCCATGGCGCATAGATTAGCCTATTACAGCTTACAATGTCATGAGCCCTCATTTTGGGTTAAGTCTAAGCCACCATGGCTTTTAAAAAGTATCGTGGCTGAGTCCGAGGAAGGGGTTTGTTTATAGTGCGTATGTAGAAACTTCTTTTTCCTTGGCCAAGGTTTTTACCACTGGGTTTACTTAGTTAAGGTTTTTTTTTCAAACACCTGTCCAATTTACATACGACTGATGTAATTGTTACGATGTTGAGTTTTGAATGAAATCATCCATACATACAAAGACATTGTCTTCATTTTGAATATTTATGGTACAATTTTTAAGAGTACACATCTAAATCCAGAACATCTTAACTACTTTACAATATTAACGAGGCTAAATTGTCACGTGTTAGAATAACTCAAAACAATATGTATTCTGATTTACTCCAAAAGGCATGGTCTTTAGATAACTATCCATTCTCAAGTGATCATGGACTTAACAACTCTGATCTTATCAAGCTGCATAAATAGATCAGTGATGCAATCATTATCTAGTTTTGGATAAGTGAGCGAAGTTCGTCAACTTCGTTGAGATTAACCATTCTTGTTCACAAAGTACGAAAACCTAATCAGGTATGGAATTATCAAGATTTCTATATTCTTGGAGATTCCTATAATCCAAGGCTTTGTTGTGGACCATAAATAATCCCACTCTTAAGAGGATAATATCTACTCCTAGATATCCTCTGGGATTCTCCCGATTTTATATGAATTATATATCCTAAAAAGGCTATCTCTTGACTAGTATAAATACATTTCCCTTGGGTTCATCTGGTAATGCAATTATCGCATACTTATTCTCCTGCCTACTATTTGAATCTTAAACTGCTTATTAACTTGACTGTCTGAAAGCCTTTGGTCGACACCTCACCGGTGGTTCACAAATTTGGATCTAACACCAAGAGTGCAAAAATTTGGTTCTAACACCAGAGGTGACTCCTGGTACAATAGGCGCTCTAGGTTAGAAGATTTAGGCAGAGTTGCCTACGTACTGTGGCTGGCCTTCTACCAAACCCTGCATATGTTCAGTAGATCCTGATGATGGCATACAACAACTTCCCCTAAGTCTTCATTGCGCACCTTAACCATCGAAGGGTCGCAAAGCGAGTCATAGTTGGTGGCAAAGGTAGAAAGGACATTGGAAGAACCCATTTAAAATTTGAAGAGTTTAGGAAAGGAAATCAAAAGTGGGAATTTCAAGCAAAAAGAAGAAAAGACTGTAATTTTACAAGAAAAAGTTAAAGGCTTGAACAAGATTGTCATGCCTCAAGATTTGTAAATCCAACGGGCCATAATAAGTACAGAAAAAAAATTCCTCATTTTTCTCACACACGTAACTAATAAATCCCCATCATTGCTATATTTATGGCACAACTCTCAAGATCGCACACCTGAATCCGAAACGCCTCAACTACTTTGCAGTGAAAATGAGGTTGGATTGCCACGTGTCAGAAGAATTTTGAACGTATTCCGATTTACTTTGAAAGGCATGGTCTTTGGATAACTATTCGTCCTCGAGCAGAACAGCCTTTTCACATACATAGTTAGAGGCAATTATTGAACCACAATTTTTCAAAGCCAGAGTACGATGGATCGCAATACGTATACCACAGAAGTCCAGTTATATGGACTCAACAACTCTAGACCTATCAAGTAGCACAAATAAACCAGTGATGCCACAATCATCATGTGTTTTGGAAAAGTAGGTGAAGTCCACCGACTTCAATAAGATTAACCATTTTTGTCCCACAAGATACAAAAAATTGAGATAAGATAAGTTTCCTATATTCTTAGATATTCCTACAATCCATGGATATAATATCTACTCCTAGATATCCTATTGAATGCAATATCTGTCGAAAATGTGTCCACTGCCTTGCTAAAAGGAACCTAATGGATCATACACCGTGCAAGGTAGAGATTGAAGAAACAATGGAGATGAGTAAGGATAATTAAATGGTTTAATTATTTATGGCTAGGATTAATTAATATGTTAATTAATCAAACGAATAAGTTCGTTTTAGACCTTGGGTTAATTTTGGACCTCAAGGGGCATGAAAGCCCAATGAACCCACATGGCTGGCCACACAGTATGTGAGTGAGCATTGGTTTTAATTTCAACTATGCCACTCAATGTAAGTGGCTATAGAAAGGAATTGATAACCCATTCCCTCACAAAAAAGGTTTTCTTGATAGAAAAGAAAATAAACGCAAAAACTTTCTCTTCTCTTAAGAGGTCGGCCACCCTAGGAAGAATGGACTAGCATCCATTTCTTCCTAGGTCACTCATCTCTTCCTCAATGCTCTCTTTGGTGTGAAAACTTAGAGGTTCCCTTTCTTGGAAACTTGGAGAATCCATTCCTTCATCCATATCCAAGAAGTCATGGAGCCAAGAAGCAAAGTTCCTCCATCCACATCCATGGAGCCAAAGAGGAAGGAGACTAAGGAAAGAAGGCCCTCACATGGGTGAATATCATTTGCTAAGCAAAGAGGTGCTTCAAAGGTATAAAAGTTTCTCAACTCTTTTCTTTAAGATTTGAGTTGAGTCTTGATTCATCACAACTACTAGGCCTTGAATTTCATGGGTAAAGTTTTTGTCTTTGAGTGCATACAAGCATGATTCCACCTTTAATTGTTAATTGCATGCATAGTTGCTGCTCAAATGAACTTGTTTTCACAAATTTTTCCTTTAGTATCCACTTTTTATAATCTGTGGATACAATTGTTTATGCCATCTTCGTCAGATTAGTAATGTTTTTACACACATTTATCGGGGGAGTAATGAAGTTGTTGATGTGCGAACTTCTTTTGGCATGGCTGGTAGTGTTGTATTCCTTTCAAATGCAAATATAAGGATAGTATAATGGCACAAGTAAGGGTGTCGAACCACAAGGACTGATTAGACCTCTACAAATTATTAGCTTTATGTGAACCCTAACTAAACAATGAAAATGAAAACTGAATTTAGATTTTTCAATTGAAAGTTTAAATAGCTTAAAAATGCAAGAAAGATAAAGATAAATGCTAGGTTGATTCAGAAATAATGGGAATAGAACTAGGGATACAAATTTCACCAGTACAAGTCAATTCCATGAAAATTAAGTCAAAACGCATTCAACTCTCCAATTTGCAACTAGGGTTCATTTTACTTATTTATGATCATCCATTTGATGTGTGGTTGTGATCAAAGACTCCTAATCTGCAACCTAGTTATGATGTTCAACTTAGATTACCAAATAAGAATCCATTAAGAACAAGAAAACTTCATAGAACCAAAGAAATCACATGGCAGGATGTATGCATAGCAATTTCTTTATTCATTCACATGATCAAATAATTCATAAGCAGCCCTAATGGTGATCAAACATTAAGATTAACAAACAAATTAAACTATAAAATCAGTGAATGAAATAAGAACACAGATTGGTGGATCGAATATTTTAACTTAATAACCAAGAATAATTTTGCAAGGCTACATCAAAATCCCCAACTATGAACTTAATTACACAACATGATTACATAATAGTTAAATATCAAGAACAACATGAGTGAAATTAAAGTTAATAAAAAAAAAACCCCTTGAAGCAATTCTGAAGTTGAACTTCTCCAAGAACAGCGCGGCTACGTGGTTTCTTCGGTGGTAGCGGATGGTGAAGGGAAATAGGGTTTTGTTTCTGGAAGAAAGGCCAAAGAAAGAGAAGAGAGAGAGCTCTGGGCGACCCCAAGGGGGGCTTATGTAAAAGTGATCTGAAACCCTAGTATTTATAGGCTAAATGGGGCTGTAGCTGATTGCAAGGTGATCCCAACCATCAAGCCAAAGTTTTGAACGTTTTTACTTATTTGGCTCCTCCAAATCAGGCTAGTGATAGGAGCATATTTAGGCGACTTACTTAGCTTGTTTTCGTGCATCTATGTTGTTAATTCATAGTTGTTTTAGTAGTTTAAGCCATTTTCGTGTGTTTTTAGGTTCATATGGCTAAGGAAGCAAAAAGATGCATTTTGGAGCATTTTGGAGCAAAATTGGGCTTGGAATGGATATCATATGCTTGGAGCCAAAGTGTTGGACGAATTTGAAAGCCTTGTATGCACTTTGGACATAAAACAAAGGGCCTAGCCCAATCAAACAATCCTTTGAGCCATGCAAAACCTCTAGCCCAATCAACAACCCTTAGCCACATGCATTCACATGCATCACAACCCCAAAACCATCAAGAAACACCCATTGCCGTGCCTTGCACTCCCCCTTTTATTTTCAGCCATTCCACTTCATCATTACACCACCTTCTCCATCTTTATTCCACATGCATTCATCATAATTCACCCTAGCTACCACCATTCACACACACATGCACTTACTCTTTCATCATTGCACCACCATTCACACACACATGCACTTACTCTTTCATCATTGCACCACCAATTCAACACATGCATTTCCACCTTCCTACTTCATCATTTCAGCCACATATTCACCCACATGCACTTTAATCATTCAACACATGCATTCACACACCAACAACAACTCAATGCCGTGCACTTCCCTTGCCTTTCCACCAACAACCTAGCTTTTTTTCCATCATTATTTCATCCACATGCACTCTCAATCATAACAACCACATTCACTCTTAAACAATCACCCACATATTCTCCCATTCCCCCTATAAAAACCCATGCATTCATACACAAAAATCACATCTCATTTTCATACACAAGACACCACAAACACATCCAATCTTCCCCTTTGCCGCAAACTCCCATTCCATTTCTACACAATCTCTTCTCGGCTTCATTCCATTCCATACACTCTCCCATTCGCAGAAACCATTCAACCTTAGCCGCTCCACCTTCATTTACAACACACTTGGAGCACCAACACCGAAGGCAACTCTTAAGGGATTTCAACATCAGTTTTGCTTCAAGGGTTCTTTCTCCTTAATTCTATGTTCATTCATGTTGTATATTTTTATATCAAACATTCTGTAAACATGAAGTGTAACTAATTTCTTTCTAGGGATTCGATGTAGCCTTGCAAGATTGCCATGTAGTTATTTCAGAATGCTCAGTTGATCCATCTATTTCTTGTTTCATTCTCTGATTTAATTGTGACTTTGTGTGTTGATTTTAATGTTTGATCACCATTTGATTTAACCACAGGTTGTTTAGCCAAGAGTAAAGCACACATCATGCATACTCTTGGTGGATATGTGAATGAATGAAGGAAATGCTTTGCAAACAACCTGCCGAGTGTTTCCTTTGGTTTTATGAAAGTTTCCTGTGCGTGTCATGTTCTTGATTAGGGACCAAAGTTGCACATCACACTTAGGTTCATGATTAGGAACATTTGATCAAGTCCACACATCATATGGTTGATCATATCTAAGTGAAACAAACCCAAGAAATAGGTAGATGGATGAGTATAATCTGATTTAACAAGCATGGACTTGGCTTAGCAATGGTGAAACCGAATCCCTAGCTTCATCTCCATCTGTGCTATCTCATTTTATTAGTTGTTGATTCATTTATTTGTGTCTACTTCATTTTCTTGTGCTTTCAAGTTACAACAACAAATCTGCCTAAGTTGATTAGTTTTATTTCTCTTATAGAATTCTTGCAAAACAAGTGATTATATAGGTCCAATTAGTCCCTGTGGATTCGACAC